>NC_056740.1:94042221-94189721 GCF_019279795.1 Protopterus annectens
TTAAGCCATCATTTGGTATATATAAAAGTTAAAGCATACACTCATTAAACTCATGTGTTGAAGAGTTCTTTTTAAAAAAAAACATTGTTATAAAAAGAAAAATATAATCTGTAATATAAACAATTACACAATGGTAAACTATTATTAAAAACATTGAATATGTTACAAATATAAATGTAAATGCAAGATCTGGAAATATAAAATGACCCTAAATTAATTATTATTTATTAATGCTCTTATATAGTAGGGCATATGTCAAAACTACATAAAGCATATAAGTGCATATATGAACAACAATATTCAAAACTCCAAGTGACTACATATATCTAATGGTCATTGCTAAACCATTATATAGTCTATGAAATATATAAATTATCTGCGTGAAGCTAAAAAAGACCTTATGGAGACATAGGCATTAAGTCCTGGTGAGTGATGTGCTTTTAATTTAAAAATCCACTCTAGCTCTTTGTTTTCTAAGTAATTCATATAATCTCCACCTCTGTTCCCTGGAAGTACTACCTGCAAAACCGTAAAAGAGAAGGCATGGCTAAAATTCATGGAAATATGTTTGGCTAGTGCGTTGAGTTCATTTTTGCACCTGATGTCATAGAGGTGGTTGTATATCCTCTGCTTGAGTTTACGTTTTGTAAGTCCTATATAAAACGCAGGACATTCATTGCAGGAAGCTAGATAAATCAAACCAGCTGTCTCACAAGTTGCATAACAATTTGGTTTCACACAAATACCTAATGTAGGGTGAATAAACTCAGAATCAGTGGATATATGTTGACAATAGTTGCATTTTCTGCAAGAGAACATACCTAACTGTCCCAAAACTGCTAGATGGTCTAAAACATTACTCCCTATATTCTTGCATAACAGCTTTTTAAGAGACTTATTGTTTCTATAAGTAAAACTAGGGGTGTGACCAACAATCTTAGCTGTCTTGTCATCAATGGTCAACACACCCCAGTTCTTATAAATGATATTCTTGATAGCAGTACTATCATTAGTGTATGTTGTAATAAAACTAAGTCTCTCCATAAAATTTGTCTTAATATTATGTTTATTGTTACTACAGTAAGTCTTACTATATTTATAGGGCATGGTATATCCCAAATCTTGAGCTTCTCCTGTGACCTGAGATCTTATTTTCTTTACCATGAAGGCATCATAGCCCCTCTCAACAAAGATTCTCTCCATGTTATCAAATTCCATCAACCGATCCCTTTCTTGCCTACAAATCTTTAACAACCTATTAAATTGACTCTTTACTATGCCCTTAAAAACATGACGAGGATGCATACTATCAAACTGAAGTATAGCATTCTTCCAACATTGCTTCCTGTAGAGGGTTGAAGTCAGTCTACCCTCCTGTATATTCAAACTAACATCAAGAAAACTGACTGATTCATAGGAAGCATTAAATGTAAACCTAAGAAAATTATTGGTAGTTTCTAGATATTTCATGAAAGTCTCAAACTCTGTAAGAGTACCATTCCAGACGATCAGGACATCGTCCACAAAACGTCTGTAAATCAGCACCTTGCTGAAATCTCTATGAGTGAAGAGAAACTCTTTCTCCCATTGATAGACTACTAGGTTCGCATAAGTGTTGGCACATGGGGTGCCCATGGCCACACCAGCTTGTTGTAAATATAGGTCATCCCCATGTGCAAACACATTATGCGACAAAACCAAATCTAATAACTGACAAATGAGAATTTCTTGATTGCGGTCTATGGTGGGAAAACATTGAAACAACATTCTAATGGCTTCAATGCCTTCATTATTAGGAATACATGTGAATAGATCTTTCACATCCATAGTTATTAATAGATGTTCTCCTTTCCGAAATTCCAAATTAATATTATCTAACAGATCCAGAAGTTCATAAGTATCTTTCAAAATGGTAGAGATGTTATCAACAAATGGTCTCAGTGTCTTTTCTAAGAATACTGAGACATTCTCTGTAACCCATTTATCACCACTAACAATAGGTCTTAGTGGAGGGGGATCTATGGCTTTGTGCATTTTAGGCAAGCCTTTAATCACTGGTGTTTTGGGGTTTTCATTTTAAAAGAAGTCGTATAGCTCTTTTAACTTATACAAAATAAATGACCTGGTTGATCTAGGAACAAAACGAGACCGGAGCCAGTTGCAGATTTGAGTGCTTTCATTCGCTTTTACTTTTACATAATGGAACTTCTTCAGAAATCTACAGAGGAACAGTTACATCGACTTATATAGCAGTAGTAAGTCACGCCCCCAGGGCTCAATGGAGCCATTAACATTAAATGCCTACTGAAATGGATTAGGTGACACCACATATACGTCACACCACTAGCGAATTACAGACTTACTACTATTATATAAGTCGATGCAACTGTTCCTCTAAAGATTTCTGAAGAAGTTCCATTATGTAAAAATAAAAGCGAATGAAAGTGCTCAAATCTGCAACTGGCTCTGGTCTCGTTTTGTTCCTAGATCAACCAGGTCATTTATTTTTTATTTTATATATATATATATATATTTATATATATTTATATATAGATATATATATATATATATATATATATATATATATATATATATATATTTATATACATACATATATATATATATATATATATATATATATATAATATATATATATATATATATATATAAAATATGTATATATATATATATATATATATATATGTATATATCTGTATGCATATGTATATATATGTTCATGGTTTCATAGGTAGGTACTAGGCTATCTTCCTGAGGGCATTTATGAATGTGTAGGCTTTCGTTGTCCCATTGATTAATTAACTGATCCTCTGTTAAGCAGATCCAATAAAGTGATCCCAGGGGGTGTATTTTCTGTTACCCATCCACTCGTCAAGGTTTCTCTTTAAGAGTGTTAGTGAGGGGTTCTGCCTGATGTAATTTGTAATTTTGTTCCAAAGCATGGGGAGTCTCTGTGACAGGAATCTATCCCTTCAGCATTTTCTGTTTATTATTGTGGTGAGGTTTAGCTCACTAGAGCGCGTGGCTCGCAATCACTTGGACTGTCTCTCTACAGAGTACTTTTTAGAATTTCTATGTAGCTATTGATAGCAGTGGGGGTAGTTTCACCTCATCACTGACATTCTGTCTTGCCTTATATAAGTGATACATTTTGAGTTATCTCTGTTTAATATCAAAGCTTTGGCTGGTTAACATCTACCTGAAATCAGCTGGATGTATAAGTGAATTTAAACACACTTTTATCTGCTCTTTTGCATATAGTACTGTATTTAATTTATTTATTTGTGTTTGTCACTGATTATTAACTCAACTGAAGTTGTGGCTGTCTCTCTACAGAGTACGTTTTAGAATTTCTGTGTAGCCATTGATAACAGTGGGGGGTAGTTTCACCTCATCACTGACATTCTGTCTTGCCTTATATAAGTGGTGCATTTTGAGTTATCTCTGCTTAATATCAGAGCTTTGGCCGGCTAACATCTACCTGAAATCATTTGGACATATAAGTGAATTTAAGTATACTTTTATCTGCTCTTTTGCATATAGTACTGTATTTAATTTATTTATTTGTATTTTTCACTGAATACTAACTCCACTGAAGTTGTGGCTGTCTCTCTACATAGTACTTTTTAGAATTTCTGTGTAGCCATTGATAGCAGTGGGGGGTAGTTTCACCTCATCACTGACATTCTGTCTTTCCTTATATAAGTGGTACACTTTGAGTTATCACTGCTTAATATCAGAGCTTTGGCCGGCTAACATCTACTTGAAATCAGCTGGACATATAAGTGAATTTAAGTACACTTTTATCTGCTCTTTTGCATATAGTACTGTATTTAATTTATTTGTGTTTTTCACTGAATATTAACTGAAGTTGTGGCTGTCTCTCTACAAAGTACTTTTTAGATTTTCTGTGGAGCCATTGATAGCAGTGGGGGGTAGTTTCACCTCATCACTGACATTCTGTCTTTCCTTATATAAATGGTGCATTTTGAGTTATCTCCGCTTAATGTCAGAGCTTAGGCCGGCTAACATCTACCTGAAATCAGTTGGACATATAAGTGAATTTAAGTACACATTTATCTGCTCTTTTGCATATAGTACTGTATTTAATTTATTGATTTGTGTTTTCACTGAATATTAACTCAACTGAAGTTGTGGCTGTCTCTCTACAGTTAGTTCCCCACCCAACCTCCCTGTTCTTCTTTTGGTGTTAATGTTGTTGGCTTTGAAATTGCCTGCCCCTCTTGTAGATTTGTGTTTGGATACTCCTTCTGGGCCCATCTCATTTGCTCACTCAACTGAGTGCAGTGAGATCATATTCTGATTTCAGGCACTCCTACTGTGTACAAAGAGAGCATTTGGGAAGGACAACTCCTGTAGCCTCTTAATCTTGCTCTGTTCCCTCCTTAAAAAAATTATCTATATATATATATATATATATATATATATATATATATATATATATATATATATATTATTCAGCTATTCATCTGCTCTTACTGTAACTGTCTTAGTTGCTCTTCTGCGTGCTATCTGTTCAGTCGCTCTTACTCTGCACTTATTACTGCTTGTTAGTAGCCTTCTAATTTACTACCTTCTGCACTTGTTTTTAAGTCATTTGTTAATTTAATTACATTTATTTGAACTGTATTTGCTGTAGTGTTGCTACACACTCGGGTGTGCTGACCTGCACTACAATTTGAATTGTATTTACTGCTATTTTAGCTGCTTTTCTGTAACAAAAAAAAATTCTAAGCTTGTTTCCTGCCTTTCCTGTAACTAGTCTAGACCAGATACAGACTTGCTGTATCCAGAAATGTTCATAGGTTCATAGACTGGTACTAGGCTATCAGCCCTAGTGTCTATACAGGCCTAGCCATAACAATTCCCTGGATGTTTCTTCCCACAGTATTTACTTCTCTGTACCCCTGTCCAGTGGTGGCTGGTGACTTCAAATCAAAGGGGGGCTGCAGGAGACAGCTGAATGGGTGGGGTCAAGGGGAAGGGGTGTGACCAACCAGAAAGGGGAGGAGCTATGCTCAAAACTACAAAAAACAAAAACTGACTTTAATTAAATACGCTGCCCTGGGTGGCAAACCATCATTATGAGAGTCCAATCAAGACAAAAATAAGTGTAGAAGAATAAAAATATTTCAATGCATTGGCTGCATGACAGCTTACTTAATATTTAGATGGAAACAAAAGGTTGTGAGGCATGAAAAAATAAATTACTTTTTAAATACATTACTGGAATGCCAGTCAAAATCAAGTACAAGCAAAACCAGAAGCACTCAACTCAAACCACTTCTCCTTGCACTGCAGTTCTAATTATAATTTATATTCAGCTTTATTAAAGTTCCAAGTAACATGCTGAAAGTAGAAATCTCTATGATGCCCCACTTGTAAAATGTTTCTTATCCAAAAAGACCTGCTGCCTGACAACTATCTACTTGTTTCATGGGGAAAACATGTAAGTAAAAATGAAAAGCAAACAAGAAACAAGCTCAAGATACATTGCTTAAAGGATTACTGTACAGGTTATGGACCACACATGACTGGCATTCTGTTTAGTTTACGGGTAAAGTCTGTAGAGATGACTGGAAGTCTCCAACAAGTGTAATGAGTTTTTAAAATAATGGAATCCTGTCCTTTAATACCCAAGGCTTATACATTATCTAGTCAAGTATTCTCTGCATGGCAACAACAGAAAGGCTTTCAATGTTGGCAATTCTTTAACAGTATGCTTATTAAAGCTTATTTGCATCTTACGATCTCAGACAAGCTTACATTATGGTCATTAAAGCATTGCTACTTAAACACAGAGCAACAGGCACTTTGAGTAATAAGCATAAATCAACAGTACAAAAATATGACAGAAACCAGACTTTTCTGCAAAATCAAGGACAGATGAAAAGCCACTGTAGTACTTGTGTCTACCTTGGATTGGGGGGGGGGGGCACTGCACATTTACACTGCATAACTACTCCTTGCCTTGCTTGGACACATCCAGAGTCATGGTGGAGTGGGGTGCAACAAGTATGTCACAATTTGAAATGTCTCTGGCTGAGTGTGATGGCCCTGACACATTTGTCATACCTCTCAACCTCAGAGCAAGAAATCTGGACAAAGCCATACACAGAAGTGGGACAAATGCCCACAAATAAGGACAATTTTTAAATATTGCTCTAATAAACTTAGAAAGATAATAGAATAGGTCTTGTATTAGTATGACTTTTCTGAAGGGTATAAAATCTGAAACTCAAATGTCTGTCATTATTTTCTAACTTCAGTCTTTAGTGATTTGTCACTAATTTGCCAAAAAACACAATTTTATGAAAAATGGACCAAATGTGATGCAAAAATATAAAATAGCCACACAATACAGCTGGGAACCTGTCAAAGAAGGGACACTTTAATATTAGTAATGCTAACTTGAGCAGCTGACAAAATAAAAGAATCTACATGCATTTCAAGTAATCTATAACTTTGATTATTACAGTTATTTCTTAATTGTAAACCCTCCATGTTTTCTTCCAAAATTGCTATTTTGCGGAGGGATTATTAGGGGGAAAAGCAACAATTTAAGCCAAAATCAGAGACAGTTGAGAGGTTGGCTATGCCTAATTCTATAAAACAATTTATTTGCATGTACCTCTCAACCTGTTAATGCAGTAAATCTGAACAAGGCCAAATGTACTGGGGCAACATATAAACAGTACTAAAAATTGCTTTTGTATAAATTGAGACAGTTGATAGAATAACAGTTCTTACTTTTGCATGCATTTTTCTGAAGGTTACGGTCTGAAACTTAGTGTATCATTATTTAGTGACTTAATTTTTAAATGATTTGCCAGAAAACTACAAATTTTATGAAGAACAAACCAAAAATAAGAAGCAAATATCTATTCATTCTTTGAAAATCTGGACAGTTGGGAGGTATAGTTCAGCTGGGCCTGTCGAGTTTGCTGCCCTTCCCCCTTGATAAAATCACGGTTGAATGGAGCCTCTGCAGCCATTCCAATGAACCATTACTTGGCTATTTCACTCCATTTACCATAAACACTAATGTGCATACTGCTTTACTTGTATGATGAGTTGGACTGCATTTGAAAGTTTTATTTTGTATTTTACAGCACAAACACTAAGTCATCTACTAAACAAAGCAATGCAGTCTCACAATAAAAACTTAGCATTAAAACTTCTCTGCCCTTGAAACTCACATTCATTGAAACAGCATTGAAACCCACATTCAAAGAAAATACATTTTGCCAGTGGCAGATAAAGATTAATTTTGGGCTGTTTTCAAATCATAGGCCCCTTGCATATGAAACATACATGTGCTCTTTGATACACCTTCCTCATTGTACTAAATTATATTCCTTGTACAATATATTACAGTTGTTAGAGGGCGTTTTAAATTTGTTTTGAACATTTTTCCAGTAAGCAATGAAACAAAATGCATGCACCCATAATGACAAAACTGCCCAGTTTAGAACATTTATCATAAAAGTCTACTCAGACTTCCGCAGTCCACCATTATCAGTAAATATGCATAATTCTACAGTCCACCATTATCAGTAAATATGCGCAATTCTGCAGTCCACCATTATCAGTAAATATGCACAATTCTACAGTCCACCATTATCAGTAAATATGCACAATTCTACAGTCCATTATCAGTAAATATGCACAATTCTACAGTCCATTATCAGTAAATATGCACTATCTCTGAAGAAGTAAAAGTCATCTAAATAATTCCACATTAAAGAAATCTGTAACTAATGAAGAGGTTGCTGCTAGCAAACACCTTTATATTTCATGGTTTCATTGAAAAATAAAGTGCCTGTTGCCCCTCAGGAATAAATTGGCTATATAACATTAAAAAAATGATAAGCTAGTAATATTGCAAGAGGAAATGGATGGCAAACTGATAACGGACTCATAGTTAGTATTTTCACCAAGGAGAACATTTTAAATACAGCAGCATCCACCTCTTGTGGGAGTAGAACCCACAACCATCTGCATCAAAGGCAAGTACACAACTTGTTGTGCTATTAACAAGGTAAACCAACTTCACTTAAGCAGCACTAAACTTCTGTTCCCCTGCAGCTCTCAGCTCCTTGTAAAATCTACTCAATACTCAACTTCGCAGCACAAGAAAACTGGAAAAAGCCAAAATGTATTGGGGGGGGGTCAAAAGCCCAAAAACCAGGGACACAAACATTGCTTGTATAATCTTGGAAAGTTGCTAGAACCATACATTTTACTGCCAAGCTCCCTGTGCAAAACAGAGCAACATACCACTACGCCAAATCAGCTGCTTTGTAAAAGAGGAAGACTGAAACTTAAATAGCTATCATTTAGTGAATTCAATTCTCACCATAGCTGTCAACCTCTTAGTACAAAACACCTGGACAAACCCAGTAATGAGGGAATACAGCCCTCAAACATTCAGTGAATTCAGTTCTTGCCATAGCTGTCAACTTTAGCACAAAAAACCTGGACGAAGCCAATAATGAGGGAATACAGTCCCAAAAATAGGGACACATTTCAAATATTCATCTTATAAACTTAGAAAATTGCTAGAATAAAAGGTTGTGTTACGGTTGTGTTACTATGTATTTTCTGAAGAACATGAAGTCTGAAATTCAAATGCCTGTCAATTTTACTGCTGACAGAATAAAAATTTTCAGCAGAGACCCAGGGAGAAATACTGCAGACACGTCTTTGTAAAATGACAGGGCACCAGAGCAAATCCACACAAACACAGGGAGGAGATGCAGACTCCACACAGAAGGCACCCCAGCCAAGAATCAAACCAGAAAACCCACAGCTGTGAGGCAACAATACTACCACTGCACCATCAAATATGCAAGGACTTAAACATTCAGATTCCTGAAGTCTGAAATTCAAATGCCTGTCAATTTTATTTAACATTTGTTAATCAGGACAGTCTGACTTGGAACAAAAAAAAAAAAAAAAATCAGCAGAGGCCCAGGAAGAAATAATGCAGACATGTCTTTGTAACATGGGAGGACACAAAAGCAAACCCACACAAACACAAGGAGAAGATAAAGACCCCACAAAGAAGGCACCCCAGCCAAGAAGCAAACCTGAGAACCTGCAGCTGTGAGGCAACAATGCTACAACTGCCCCATCAAATATCAAGCATTGCAACATTTACAAACCACAGATATTATGAGGAACAGATCAGATCAAACATGAGGCAAAAATCTGCAGTTTTTTTTCACAAATGGTGGTGGGTAGGGAATTAAGGTCTTTAACACCTGCATACAAGGTACAGGGTTCAAGCCTGAGATATTCCCTCACACAAACACCTGTAGTAGCAAACCTCAAAAACTAAATATACTGCACTGGGTGCCAAGCAGTTGTCATGAGAGTCCAATCAAGACAAAATGAAGTGTAGAAGAATAAAAATATTTCAATGCATTGGCTGCATGACAGCTTAATATCTGGATGGAAACAAAAAAGGTTGTGAGGCATGAAAAAATAAATTACTTTTTTTAAATACATTAATGGAATGCCAGTCAAAATCAAGTATAAGAAAAACAAGCAGCACTCAACTCAAACCACTTCTTGCACTGCAGTTCTAATTATAATTTATATTCAGTTTTATTAAAGTAACAAGTAACATGCTGAAAGTAGAAATCTCTGATGCCCCCACTTGTAAAAATGTTTCTTATCCAAAAAAAGACCTGCTGCCTGACATCTACTTGTTTCATGGGGAAAACATGATCAAAGTAAAAAATGAAAAGCAAACAAGAAATAAGCTCAAGATACATTGCTTAAAAGGATTACTGTACAAGTTATAGACCACACGATTGGCATTCGGTTTATGGTTAAAGCCTGCAGAGATGACTGTCTGTAAGTCTCCAAGTGTAATGAGACTCTTAAAATAATGTAATTCTGTCCTTTATTACAAATACTGGCATATGCATTTCAATACCCAAGTCTTATACATTATCTAGTTAAATATTCTCTACTTGGCAACAGAAAGGCTTTCAATGTTGGCAATTCTTTAACAGTATGCTTATTAAAGCTTACTTGCATCTTGCAATCTCAGCCAAGCATACCTGATGGTCATTAAAGTATTGCTACTTAAACACAGAGCAACAGGCACTTTGAGTAATAAGCATAAATCAACAGTTCAAAAAATATGACAGAAACCAGACCATTCTGCAAAAATCAAGGACAGATGAAAAGCCACTCTAGTACTTGTGTCTACCTTGGATGGGTGGGATTCTCTGCACATTTACACTGCATAACTACTCCTTGCCTTGCTTCAACACATCCAGAGTCACTACATGGGGGAGTGGGGTGTAACAAGTATGTCACAGTTTGAAATGTCTCTGGCTGACTTGTGATGGCCCTGACACATTTGTCATACCTCTCAACCTCAGAGCAAGAAATCTGGACAAAGCCATACAAAGAAATGGGACAAAGGCCCAAAAATAAGGACAATTTTTAAAATATCCCTCTTATAACCTTAGAAAGCTAATAGAGGTCTTGCATTAGTATGAATTTTCTGAATGGTATGAAATCTGAAACTCAAATGTCTGTCATTATTTTCTAACTTCAGTCTTTAATTATTTGTCACTAATTTGCCAAAAAACACAATTTTATGAAAAATGGACCAAAAAAATATGATGTAAAAATATAAAATAGCAACACAATACAGCTGGGAACCTGCCAAAGAAGGGACACTTTAATATTAGTACTGCTAACTTGAGCAGCTGACAAAATAAAATAATCTACATGCATTTCTGAAATAAAAGTAATCTGATTATTACAGTTATTTCTTAATTATAAACCCTCCATGTTTTCTTCCAAAATTGCTATTTTGCGGAGGGATCATTAGGGGAAGAGCAACATTTTGAGTCAAAATCAGGGACAGTTCAGAGGTTTGGCTATGCCTAATTCTATAAAGCAATTTATTTGCATGTACCTCTCAACCTGTTAATGCAATAAATCTGGACAAGGCCAGATATATTGGGGGAACATATAAACAGTACTACAAATTGCTCTTGTATAAACTGGGACATAAATCTGGACAAGGCCAAATATATTGGGGGGAACATATAAACAGTACTAAAAAATGCTCTTCTATAAACTGGGACAGTTGATAGAACAGGTCTTACTTTAGCATGGATTTTTCTGAAGGTTATGAAGTCTGAAACTAGGTGTGTCATTATTTAGTGACTTAATTCCTAAATGATTTGCCAGAAAACCACAAATTTTTATGAGGAACAAATCAAAAATAAGAAGCAAAAAATCTATTCATTCTTTGAAAATCTGGACAGTTGGGAGGTATGGTTCAGCTGGGGCTGTCTAAGTTTGCCGCCCTTCCCCCTCACAAAACCCTGGTCGAATGGAGCCTCCCTGCAGCCATTCCAATGATCCATTACTTTGCTATTTCATTCCATTTACCATAAACACTAATGTGCATACTGATTTACTTCTATGATGATTTGAACTTCATTTGAAAGTTTTATTTTTGCATTTTACAGCACAAACACTAAGACATCTGCTAAACAAACTTGGCATTAAACCTTCTCTGCCCTTGAAACTCACATTCACTGAAACAACATTAAAATCCACATTTAAAGAAAATACATTTTACTCGTGGCAGATAAAAATTAATTCTGGGCTGTTTTCAAATGATAGGCCCCTTGCATATGAAACACGTGCTCTGATACACCTTCCTATTGCTTTGAACATTTTTCCAGTAAACAATGAAACAAAACTGTCCAATTCAGAACATTTCCATCATAAAAGTCTACTCAAACTTCTACAGTCCACTATTATCAGTAAATATGCACAATTCCACAGTCCACCATTATCAGTAAATATGCACAATCTCTGAAGTAGTAAAAAAGTCATCTAAATAATTCCACGTTAAATAAATCTGTAATGAAGAGGTTGGTGCTAGCAATCACCTTTATATTTCATGGTTTCATTGAACAATAAAGTGTCTGATGCCCCTGTGGAATAAATTGCCTAAATTACATTAAAAATAAGCTAGTAATATTGCAATAGGAAATGGATGGCAAACTGATAACAGGCTCATAATTAGTATCTTAACTTTCAGTACAGCAGCATTCACCCCTTAGGGGAGTAGAACCAACAACCTTCTGCATTAAAAGCAAGCACAAAGCCTGTTGTGCTATTAGCACTAAACTTCTCTTTCCCTGCAGCTCTCAGCTCCTTGTAAAATCTACTCAATATCCAACTGCATCTCAACTTTGCAGCACAAGAAGTCTGGAAAAATCCAAATTTATTGGGGTGGGTCAAAAGGGCAAAAACCAGGGACACATTAAACATTGCTTGTATAATCTTGGAAAGCTGCTAGAATAAAATGCTGTGTTACCACGGTACCACCATACATTTTACTGCCAAAGTCCCTGTGCAAAAAAGAGTCAGAACATACCACTATGCCAAATCACCTGCTTTGTGAAAGAAAAATGCTGTGTTACCACCGTACATTTTACAGACAAGGTCCCTGTGCAAAACAGTCAAGAGCAACATACCATTACGCCAAATCAGCTGTTTTGTGAACAAGAGGAAGACTGAAACTTAAATGGCTATCATTTAATGAATTCAGTTCTCACCATAGCTGTCAACCTCTTAGCACAAAACACCTGGACAAACCCAGTAATGAGGGAATACAGCCCTCAAACATATTCAGTGAATTCAGTTCTTGCCACAGCTGTCAACCTTAGCACAAAAAACCTGGACAAAGCCACTAACAGGGTATTACAGTCCCAAAAATAAGGAAACATTTCAAATAGTCACCTTATAAACTTAAAAAATTGCTATAATAAAAGGTTGTGTTACTATATATTTATTGCTAGAATAAAAAGTTGTTTTACTATGTATTTTCTGAAGACTATGAAGTCTGAAATTCAAATGCCTGTCAATTTTACTTGTGATGGAACAAAAACAATTTTCAGCAGAGGCCCAGGGAGAAATACTGTAGACACATCTTTGTAAAATGGCAGGACACCAGAGCAAATCCACACAAACACAGAGATAAGATGCAGACTCCACAAAGAAAGCACCCCAGCCAATAATCAAACCACAAATCCTATAGCTGTGACTCTGAGGCAACAATACTGCCACTGCACCATCAAATATGTAAGAAATTAAACATTCAGAAACCTGAAGTCTGAAATTCAAATGCCTGTCAATTTTATTTAACATTTGTTAATCAGGACAGTCTGACTTGGAACAAAAAAACAATTTGCAGCAGAGGCCCAGGAAAAAATAATGCAGACATGTCTTTGTAACATGGGAGGACACAAACGCAAACCCACACAAACACAGAAAGAAGATACAGACCCCACAAAGAAGGAACCCCAGCCAAGAATCAAACCTGAGAACCTGCAGCTGTGAGACAACAATGCTACCAGTGCACTATCAAATAAAAGCAAACCCCACACGAACACAGGGAGAAGATACAGACCCCACAAAGAAGGAACCCCAGCCAAGAATCAAACCTGAGAACCTGCAGCTGTGAGGCAACAATGCTACTACTTCACCATCAAATATCAAGCATTACGACATTTACAAACCACAGATATTATGAGGAACAGATCAGATCAAATATGAGGCAAAAATCTGCAATTTTTTTACAAATGGTGGTGGGTAGGGAACTCAAGTCTTTAACAGCTGCATACAGGGTACAGGGTTCAAGCCTGAGGTATTCCCTACCACACCACCATGAGCACCTGGGGCATTTTCACACACACACACACACGTTCTCCATACTAACCAGTTGCACAAAGCACCGTATATTCAACACTTACCTGTTCTCCATAATAACCAACGTTAGATCCAAACCCCTTCCCACGCAATACTCCAACGACTTGCGAGAGTAGATCCAAACCTTTCCCGACGAGACTGCAGCTCCCATTCCTGCTGCTCGTGTTGCAGTCCAGCCACGATGTATAATCCCAGCGTGTCTGTGCACTTTAAAGTGCACAGACGTCTCCTTGCATTTCCCTATCAGGACTGCCGTGAGCATGCGGATACAGTAGGCCAGTAGTCTGGTCTACTGCGCATGCGCGAAGTCCGCGAAATTTAAAACTTTTTTTCTTTTTATTTTTTTTAGTTCTTTTTGTTTTGAGGGGGCTGCAGTCCGGCAGTCCAATAGCACGGTCCGCCCCTGCCCCTGTCTAGCAGAGCGACTGACATGATCCCCGGGGGGGAATTTCCTATCTCCCATCCAATCATCAAGGTTCCTTTTCAAGATGGCCAAGGAGGCACTCTGCTTGACATGTATGGGCAGTCTATTCCAAAGTATGGGGAGTCTCTGGGTCAGGAACCTATCCCTCCAGCATGTTTTGTTCATTGTGATGACAAGGTTTAGATCCCTGGAGCGTGTGGCTCTGAGGGATTGGGATTTCTTCAAGTGGAGCATGTCCAACAGCTCAGGGTTTGACATGGCCTTGTATGTTAAGCAGAAATTGCCTCTGAGTAGACAATATGCCACAGAGTATAGCGGAGTTTATTTAGACGATCAGCATATGGCATCTGCTTTAGGCCTGTGATTCATTTAGTGAGGTATTTCTGTGGCCTTTCCAGCTGTTGCGGATGTCTTGTGAGGTACATACCAAACGAGGGACTATACTCTATAATGGGTCTAATGAGGGATGAGTACAGTGGGACAATGGCCTCCTTTTTTCTGGATGAAAAGCCCTTAGTGATGAGGTGTGCCACATAGAAGGATTTCCTGACTGTTGTGGTGATGTGGTTATCAAAAGTAAGACCCCTGTCCATCTGTGCCCCTAAGTCTCTCATCACACTTTTGATGTTTAGTGTACTGCCACCTATGTGGTAATTCATGGGTATATATTTTTTTGTAAAGGGGATAACTATACATTTCTTGGCATTAAGCTTTAGCCCATGGCTCTGGCACCAGGCATCTGTTTCTGTAAGGCCCTTTTGTAGAATATCCACATAATTTGGAGATTCAATAATGGCTCCCAATTTGCAGTCGTCTGCGAACTTTGTTAGCCAGAGTCCCTTAGTGTTGGCCTGTACTTCAGAGAAGTAGATGCCAAATAAGAGCGGCCCCAGGACTGAACCCTGAGGTACTCCACTTGTCACTTGTCTGGAGATGGATTTGGAGTTGGCTACTTTTACAGTCTAGGTTCTGTCAGTAAGCCAGTTGGCAACCCATCGAGTGACATAGGGATTTATGCCCAGCTTAGTAAGTTTATCTATAATTCCAGAGTGGGGGATGTTGTCGAAGGCTTTGGCGAGGTCCAGATAGGCTGTGTGGACCGCCTTGCCCTCGTCCACAGCTCTGGAGACTGCTTCGAAGAAGTCAATCAGATTCAGGAGACAAGATTGGCCCTTCACAAACCCAAACTGGGTGGGGTCCAGTGTTTGAAGATTGCCAATGTCTTTGTTTATAAGTTCCATGATAATGCATTCCATGCCCTTGCAGATCAGGCTTCTCAGACTGATGGGACAGTAGATCCCGGGATCCAAGGCGGATCCCCCCTTGTGGAGTGTGATAACTGTAGCTGTGCGCCACTCAGTGTGCATGAATTCTTAGGTGAGGTTATGATTAAACATGACACTTAGGTGAGGTGCCAGTTCATTTTGTAGTTCATATATTAAACAGCCTGGGATGTCATATGGTCCCATGGATGCTGTATTCTTAGCATTGGAGAGTGCAGTTTCTACCTGTGTGGCCATAATTACTGGAATTTGGCAATCTTTTAGTATTGAGATGGGCCCTTTAGGGGGTGAGAGGGGGGTGAAGTTGGCACTAAATCGATCTGCCAGGATATTGGCAATATCCTTGGGATCAGTATATTTAATGCCATTCTGTTGTAGCTCAGAGCAGATCTGAGCATTGCCATTTAGATTCTTGACATAACTGTAGAATGCCTTGTGGTTGTCTTTGGAATCTTTGGCAATTTTATTTTCATAACTAGCTTTGAAAATTTTATGAGGGATCTCAGCTTCTTACTGAGGCTGGTGAGGGAGTTTTTTGCATCCTGGGATTTTCCTCTTTTCTGCAACAGTTTATTCCTTCTGTTGTATAGTTTGTTTATAGCAGGGGACCACTAGATTGACTTCCTTTTTTTGGAGAAGAGCATCTTGATTCTATTTGGGATGGCATGATTCATGCATAAGTGGATGTGCTTGTACAGTGACTTAGTGTAGGATTCTGCAGTCGAACTTTCAGATCCCGTCTGCATGGGTGTCATGAAGTTTGTCACTTCTAACTTCAGTAGCATGAAGTTAGCTTTGGAGAAGTTTTTTAAGGAGGTTTCCTTACTGGGGGGTGGGGGTGGGATGTGGATGTCAAGGGTGATTTGCTTATGGTCAGACCTGACCAATGAGGGGGTGACCACTGGTGCAGAGCATCTACCTCCCATGTTGGTAATGAACAGGTCAAGGACATTGGACCCCCTGGTGGGACAATGGATTAGTTGATTCAGGGCATTGGAATTTAAGAATTCCAAGAACCATTGGGAAAAGGAGTTGGTACCCGAGTAGTTTTCCCAGTTAATGGCAGGGTAGTTGAAATCACCCAGTATTAGGGTGTTTGGTTGTATCTTAATATTTTGGTAAGCTTCTGAGCCTTCCAAGCCTTTCTGTGTTGGAGGGAAGCCTTCTAGCTTTTTAGTGGGAGTGGTAAGCATTAGGTAGCCTATCTACCACAGGAGGAGTGGTTTCTGGCCCAGAAATTATAGTTTATTGGCCGTTTGGGAAGCTTTTCTATCTCTTTCAACCTTCTGATTTAAAAGCCCGTGTTTGCACTTGTTTCCTGCCTTTCCTGTTAATAGTCTTGTCCAGGTACAGATTTGCTGTATCCAGGACTCTTTGTATGCTTCTGAGACTCCCAAGCCTTTCCATGTTGGAGGGAAGCCTTATAGCTTATTAGTGGGAGTGGTAAGCATCAGGTAGCCTATCTACCACAATAGGAGTGGTCCCTGGCCCAGCAATTGTAGCAGTTTTTTCCATCTCTTTCAACTTGCTGGCTTAAAAGCCGCACTTGTGCCTGTTTCCCACCTTTCCTATAACTAGCCTAGTCCATTTACAGAGTTTCTGTATCCAGAATTGTTAATAAGCTTTTGAGCCCCCCAAACTTTTCTGTGTTGGTGGGAAGCCTTCTAGCTTATCAGTGGGAGTTGTAAGTATTAGGTAGCCTATCTATCACAAGAGGAGTAATTCCTGGCTCAGAAATTGTAGTTTATTTGGCCATTAGGGCAGTTTTTTTCATCTCTTTCAACGTTCTGGTTTAAAAGCCACACACGCTTATTTCCCACCTTTCATGTAACTAGCCTAGTCCAGATACAGAGTTGCTGTTTCCAGGACTGTTGGTAAGCTTCTGAACCCCACAAGCCTTTCTGTGTTGGATGAAAGCCTTCTAGTGCTGAATTCAGGGCTGTGATACTAGTTTCTGAGTTGCCCATACCTTACTTGGATAGAAGAAAGTTTCTCCGTTCACCTGTGAGATAGGGGGGCTTTGAGCAACCTATCTGTCCCTGGAGGAGTGGTTCCAGCCCAGAAGTTAGCAGTTTATTGGCCATTTTGGGCTAATTTCTATCTCTTTCATTTCCCTACTATAAAAACCGCGTTTGTGTGGTTTTGCACACCGGGCAGTGCCGGTTAAATTATTCCCGGTTCCACTAAGTCTCCTCTTCAGTTTTTCCCTTGAAACTAGTGAACTCTCAACCTATGCACTCAAAAAGCATCTTACAGCCCAGCACTTGCTCAGACCTAATAGCAAGCACTAATATACCCTTACACTGATTGCCCAGCTGGGCAAAGCTCTTTATTCACCTCTCAACAACCAAGTGACTAAGCAGCTCACCCTACTATTCAGGCATGACCAAAGGGCAACTTCAGATGCACTCTCCAGTCCAGCTGGTGAATCTGGGTATCCTGAGGCAATGTTACAACTGCCTCATGTACACAGACAACCCTCTACTCCTACCATAAAACACTAACATATGCAAGAGCTGGAATTATACAGCCAAACTGGAAGCTAAGCTGTCTCCACCCAAGACTAGAACAGACAGTCAAGAGGAGAAGGTTAACACTTGCACCACAACTCCAGCCACACACAGACCTACTAAAATAGCACTGGCAAAAAATACACATAAATACACAAAGTCATACTTGGAGACTCTAAATAAAAACCTGCAAAAGCATGAGAGACCTCCAAAGCAGACACCCAAACAACCTGCACTTCCCGTCACAAACCAGACAACACATAAAACACAAAATCAGTGTACTGCACAATCACAGCCCTTAAGGCGAAATAACATGCACTAGTAATAGGTGACTCTATAGTCAGGCACACTGATGTCCCACTCACTAGGCTGGACAAGCAGAAGGTTACTGTTAGCTGCCTGTCGGTTGCCAGAAATGGCCACATAACACAAGCACTGAGGTCACTCCAGAACAAGTACAAATATGACTCTGTCATTGTTCATGTTGGTGTGAATGACCTGAGACGTACCTCCCTGGACTACATGAAAAGAGACATGGAAGAGCTCTCTGATCATGTAGCCCAGGCTGGTATGACACTGACCCTGAGTAGCATCCTGCCCTCACCAAGAATGATACATCAGTATAAAGAAAAAAATTTATCAATTTCAACAATTGGCTAAGCATCTGGTGTCATTCAAAGGGGATCCAGTGTCTGTCAGCCTGGGACGACATGCTCGACAAGCCGCATTGCTTCACAAGAGATGGCTTGCACCTGTCACTCCTAGGCTTTCGAATACTGGCCAAGGCTCTTGCTGCCCCCATAGTGCCTTTTTTAGGCAAGGCTCAAAAGTCAAACCCACCTCTGTAAACAGCACAATTAACAAAAAACTGAGAGTTATGCTACTCAATGCCAGGAGTTTAACTCTCAAAATGCATGCGCTAGAAGCACTCCTCAGTATGGAGAATGTCGACATCTGTGCAGTACCTGAAACCTGGTTCAAGGCTCCAGAGAGCACCCCAGTACTACCAAGCTACAACTCATAGCACACGTTTCGGCCACAGAACATGGACCGAAACACAAAAGGAAGGGGTGTATACATATTCATCAAGGATACCTACACATCCAGGTTAGTGGCGCTGCATGATACCTCTGAGATCATCCATGTGCAACTAACATCAGGTAACTCTGCAATGCAAATTGTGGCCTGCTACAGATCACCCTCCATGACCCAGGACCACCACTCTGCCTTTCTGGAGACACTGGAAAACATGAAGGTCCTACCGAACACCCTGATATCGGGCAATTTCAATTACCCTACCATTCACTGGGAAAACTACTCAAGTACAAATTCCCAGGCCCAACACTTCCTGGAATCCATCAATTCAAATGGCCTGGATCAGCTGGTAAACTCCCTTACCAGAGGTGAAAACATATTGGACCTGTTCATCTCCAACATGGGCGACAGGTGTTCCACACTGGAGGTCAACCGTCACTGGTTAGATCAGACCATAAACTAATCACTCTGGATGTCCACACCCCACCACCACCCCCAACTAAGGAAACCACAGTAAAAAACTTTTCTAAATCAAACATCGCCTTACTTAAAACCGAGGTGGTAAGTTTTACATCCCCCACACTAATGGATAATGCTGCTCATGATGCAGAAACCTTTACTAATGCACTTTATGAGCACCTACAAGGATGCATGGATCGTGCCATCCCTAGCAAAACCAAGACTCACTCCTCTAAGAGAAGGAAACCAGTTTGGTGGACCCCTGCAATAAACAGGCTATACAATAGAAGGAGGAAACTAGTTCAGAAAAAAGCAAATCCCAAGAAGGAAAGACATCCCTAATCAGTAAGAAACTAAGGTCCCTCATGAAATCATCCAAGGCTAACTTCAAAAGAAAAATAGCCAAGGATTCAAAAGATAACCACAAAGCCTTCTTTAGCTATGTTAAGAATCTAGGTGGCAACTTGCAGATATGCACTGAACTAGTGCAAAATAGCACAAAATATACTGAATCTACTGATATTGCCAACATCCTGGCAGATAGATTCAGTGCAAACTTCACCCCCCTCTCACCTCCAGAAGGGCCCACAACAATACTGGAAAAGTCTAGTGTCCCAAAAATCACAGACGCACAGGTGAAAACAACCCTTTCAAAAGCCAAAAACAAAGCATCAATGGGACCAGATGGTGTCCCAGGCTGTGTCTTGCATGAAGTACAAAACAAACTAACCCCCCACCTAAACATGCTGTTCAACCTCAGCATCTTCACAGGCTACGTGCCCATAGAATGGTGCACAGCAATGGTTATTCCTCTCTCCAAAGGAGGGGCCACAACCGACCCTGGTAACTATCACCCCATAAGCCTGACTAGCCAGGTCTGCAAGGCTATGGAGCGCATCATCATGGACCTCATTAACAAAGACATTGGGAACCTCCAAACACTTGACCTGACCCAGTTCAGCTTTATTAAGGGCAGATCATGCCTACTAAACCTGGTTGACTTCTTCGAGACAGTCACCAAGACCATAGACGAGGGAAAGGTGGTTCACACAGCCTACCTTGACCTCGCTAAGGCTTTCAACACCATTCCTCAATTGGGTATTATAGAAAAATTCACCAGCCTGAACATAAATAAAAATAAATAAAATTTTGTATGTTTGTTTTCTGTTCTGTTTTGTTGACATCAAATGCTATTACAATAATTTTTTGCTTTATAATGTATTTTAAGCTTGTTTTTTTATTCTAACTATTGTATGGAGTAATCTGCTCATACTTGGAGCTTTTCTCCCCGGGCCTCTACTGAAAATGGATATGTATCCAGCTAGACTAGCCCGGTCAACAAATATAAAATAAATAAATAAATAAATAACTAAACCCCTACGTCACAAGATGGGTTGCCAACTGGCTTACAGACAGAACTCACACAGTAAGAATAGCGGGATCCAGGTCCGACTCAAAACCAGTCACAAGTGGTGTCCCACAAGGCTCGGTCCTGGGACCCCTACTGTTTGGCATATACTTCTCAGAAGTATAGACAAACACAGGAGGACTATGGCTAACCAAGTTCACAGATGACTGCAAACTGGGAGCCATAACTGACTCTCCGGCTGACACGGACATCCACCTGGTATGAAAGTAATGGCCTCAAGCTAAATGCCAAAAAATGCATAGTCATCCCATTTGAGAAAAACAAAACACCCACAAATTACCACATAGGTGGCAGCCCCCTTAATACAGAAGAGGTAATAAGAGATCTGGGGACCCAGGTATATAGTAATCTCTCCTTTGGCAATCATATTACCAAAGTAGTTAGGAAATCCTTCAATGTGGCCCATCTAATTACTAAAGGGTTCACATCTAGAAATAAAGAGGTTATAGTGCCCCTCTACTCGTCACTCATTAGACCCATCATAGAATACAATGCCCCATTTGGGATGTACCTCACAAGACACTTCCAACAGCTGGAAAGACCACAAAAGTACCTCACCAAGAGGATTACTGGCCTCAAACATATGTCATATGCAGCCCGACTGAAAAAACTCTAGCTGTACTCAGTGGCATATCACTTACTCAGAGGTGATCTCTGTCTCTGCCTGACTTACAAAGCCATGTCCAACTCAGAATTGATGGACATGCATATATCTATATATATATATATATATATATATATATATATATATATATATATATATAAAATGTATATATACAAGACAGAAGCCTACTAGATGTTTGAGCATCCCTACATTGAGCATTTTTACAATAAGGTAGATTCACTGAAGCACACTTTCAGTGCCAATATTTATTTATGTATTTTATTTATTTGCAGTTGGTTTACCAGGATAGTCCATTGGGCCAAAATGAACCCGTTTTCAATGGAGTCCTGGGGAGAAAAGCTCCAAAACAATCTAGGTTACAGTAGGTTATTAATGATAATTATACAAAAATTAAGATTCACTTAAACAATTTCAAATAGTACAGGAACATTAGGAGTAATACAGACTTGTGATGAAACTTACAGGTGATACAGACTGACAAGAGGAATATTGCAGTGTAAATACTGAGACGTCATTGTGTATTAGGAAGCATACACATTAAGAGGTGCAGCCTTGTGCATTTTTTGGAAATACCACAGGAATAATAATAATAATAATAATAAAGTATGAGCTGGGGGAAAATAATAAGGAAAATTACTGGTGTAAACAGGGGAAAGGAGGAAGATGGACATTAGCAGTGTTAATTATGTGGGGTGGGAACAAGAGCATTCCCACTGGGATACTAGATGTGAATGAAGAGATTTTTTGAAAATAAAATGGTTACAGGTTGTGCGAATGGGCGGTGGTAGGGAGTTCCAGAGGCGTGCTAGGCCATAGGATAGAAGATTTTTACCTGGGGGACGAGTTGGTTTGTAGACTTCTAGTAGATTTTGGTTGTTGGACCTTAATACTCTATCAGGTAGGTGCATTTTAAAAGCAGTAGAAAGGGAGGGACAGAGGGAGGGGTTAAAAATGAGCTTGTGTGCAAGACTTAGTTCAGTGATTGGGTAGTTCTAGCCATTTTAGTTTTTGGAGAGAGGAACAGTGGTGGGTGGAGGACTATACAATAAAGTTTATCCTTTACCTAACTTTTGTGTGAGTTTGCAAGTTAGTATATATTAGTATGGGGGGATGTAGGAGGATATTCCCTTCTGAAAAAATTGTTTGACATTTGCAGAAAGTGGAATCCTGCAAAATATTTTTGCAGTTTCAACACTTGCTGAAAATTAATTTGGCAGATCAACACAATCCTTGTGAAAATGCCATCACTGTACAAATTAGATGGTATTTTACTAAACATAAGACAGCAACACAAAGAAAATGACCTATCTTAAGGTTTTATCTATTATATTACCCTGTATCCTTTCCTCAGCTCCTTTGGTTCCAGTGTCCATTTACACATTAATTTGCGGTGTCACATGTTTGATATGGAGAGTTTATTGCACTGTTGCTTGGAACTGACATGCAAACAAGCTGCAAGCATAGTGAATGGAAAACAGCATTTCGTGGAACGTTTTGAATTTGATTGATAACCTACAGATGGAATTAAACTCTTCCTAACTATCATAGTTTATATATTAACCTATTATTTAACTACAAATGCTTTTATCTGAATCCTTTTTGTCAGGCTGAATGTAAATACTGTAAATAGTTTTGAATGTTATGAATGTATTAAATTATTGTGTTTTTTCATCAAAATAAAAATCATTTGAGTAAAAAAAAAAAGAAACCAGCATTTTATGATATGCCTTTTAATGTTTAAGGTAACATTTTATTTCTGGAAGAAAGGGAAGATAACATGCAGTTATGAAACCTTAACACAGCTTATGGTGTATTAATGATTTTTTTTTTGCAAATAATTCTTTGCTTTAAGAAACATGCACACTCTTGTATATGTGTGTGTGTGTGTGTGTGTGTGTGTGTGTGTGTGTGTGTGTATACATATTTATATATATATATATATATATATATTTATATATATGGGTCTAGGTCTTATGATCGAAATTACAGAATATCGAACATAAGACATAGCAACTCACTCAAGCGAAAGTACAGAACATTGAACCTGTACATATGCGAAGTACATAACATCGAAGATGTACTTTTGCATAAGCTGTTCCTCTACCCCACCCTCCTCTAGCCTAAAACTAAAATTAAAAACTTTACAAAATACTCTTTTGCAGGGGGGCAAGCCATCCTGCAACCCCCATGTGGGTGGCTTCGCACCCCACACCCCCTACTTAAATATACTAACTCCAGGATTGCACTACAGTGGGGAAAAGTATGTAATTCCTTATCCCACTGTACTGCACTTCAGAGAACCGGCTTACGCTAATCTTTGATGTTATGTACTTAGCGTAAGTACAGGTTCAATGTTCTGTACTTTCGCATAAGTGAGTTTCTATGTCTTATGTTCAATATTCTGTAATTTTGATCATAAGACATAGACCCATACATATATATATATATATATATATATATATATATATATATATGTATATATACTGTACATATGTGTGTGTGTGTGTATATATATATATATATATATATATATATATATATATAGATATATAGATATATATATATATAATTCCCAAAATGCTACGAATGCCAGTGATTGTCAAAGCTATATGCAAGCACAGACATTCACAAAATGAAATGCAGGCTCACAACTTAGGATCTGGTACCATATTTTAAAAAGTGGCATTATTGGTGTATATATCTTTAACATTATGAGGCAGTCATACTTTAGGTGAAGGAGCCTACTTGATAGTATAATGAAACAATGTATCCTACTGAGAACTGTTATGTTTTATGTGACTGTGCAATAAAGTTGTCTAAAATAAATACAGGTGCATATATTTGATAGTTCTGAATAACTTTGGCCTTAAGTTTCAGAATGTTTATTTTATGGTCTCA
The DNA here is from genome assembly GCF_019279795.1 of Protopterus annectens. NCBI lineage: Eukaryota > Metazoa > Chordata > Ceratodontiformes > Protopteridae > Protopterus > Protopterus annectens. The sequence goes on from NC_056740.1 coordinate 94,066,685, forward strand.
TCTCATAACTTACAGATGAAAATGAACAGGATCAGTTTAAAAAAGTAGTTCCTGTAATTGTTTTGCAACAGGAATATAGTTCTTTTAATTCTTTCTGGTGTTATTTAAATGTAGATCTTAACTTAGAAATGGCACTAGATTTAACATTGCATCCACGAGTTAAATACTTCTGTCACAAACTGTAACTTATGTTTAAAATATTTTTTGTATATGTTAAAATAGTTCTATGAAATACAATTGTCTTGGTTTACTAATTATTTAGATGTCTTAGATGTCATATGTTTATATTTTTTCACATGATAATTGATCTATTTATTTGCTGTCTTTTGAAAGTCAAGCATTGTGATAATCCAGTTAAACATGCGTGCCGATAATATTTTCAAGGCCACCAAACAAAGTCACTGGTGAGATAGAATTACATAATGTCAGCACAGTTTAGATTGCAGAGCTGGGTCACAGGTGACATGATCAAATGGTTGAGCCACAGTACCAAAAAATGGAAAGGTCTGGAACAGTTAATCAAACTAAATGCAGGCTTATTTAGATGAAATTGAGAGTTTTGTATAGGTATGTATGCTTGTATATGCTTATACATATTTGCATACCTGTACCTTCATATGTGTGAAGGAGATGGATAAAAAAGCATGATCACTATTCCATAAACAGTACTATGTAGAATAAAGACTTTGGAACTACCTGGATAAATCTAGAAACTATATGTCAAGAGTGAGTGTGTACCTCATACGTCTTACTCATGGCGTCAGTTGTATCAAATTTATACTGTAACTCTGTGGCAAAAGCATTGAATTACATGACAAAGGTTCACTAATTAGTAAACAGATAGATATTTAACTGATGAGAGAATCACCCAAATCTTAAGTTTGATGAACTTGACTCAGAAATACTTATCCTTCTGAATTATGTCAACATTAAACTTTTGCTAAATCGAATAACCTATTTACAGCAGTTTGAAAGGTAGTGGAAAAAAATGAAAATTGTCTGTGTGCATGGGTGTTTGTGATTGTATGGCAGTATATGTGGATGACTGTATGTGTGTGCGTGTGTGTGTGTGTGTGTGTGTGTGTGTGTGTGTGTGTGTGTGTGTGTGTGTGTGTGTGTCTTTAAGGATGTGGAGTTGTGACTTTCCAGTGTTCCAAGACCTTACATTTTCCTCCATGGAGCAGTGACTTAGAACTTCATACTAAATAAGGGACTTTATTTTAGTTTCATACCACAAGTTGTTTTCTTTTGAGAAGACTGTTTTTGGCAGACCAGCTTTGCTAAAATGAGCAGCAGAGAATCTTGTTTTCATGAAACGACTTACAGTCACATGAGTTACCACCTTTCAGCCATTTTAATTATAGGCTCATAGGTTCATAGGAAGTTACTAGGTTAATGGCCCTAGAGCCCTTGCAAGCTTAGCCATATTTATCCCAAGTTGCCTCAATTGTCAGTGGTTAGGTAAGTGAAGTTTGCAAAGGTAAGGATCTATGGTAGTTAATACTGACTTCCTCTGTCCAGGAGAGACTTGGGCACCACCCCAGAAGTGAATTTGCATTTACCCATCCATTGATCTAGGTTGCATTTGAAGAGGGTCAGGGAGGGACTCTGTTTTATGTGAATTGGAAGCTTGTTCCAGGGAAATATCAGTCCCTGGGAGATGTATCTGTCTCTCCAGCATGACTTGTTTTTGTCAGAGGCTAGGTTAAGATCCATGAAGTGAGTGACTCTTCTGCAGTTTGATTTACGAATGTGTAGCATTTCCATCAGGACTGGGTCAGAGACTGCCTTGCATGCCAGGCACAGATCAGCCTTTAGCAACCTGTAGGAGACAGAATAGAGTGACAGGACTTACAGTCTTTCAGTTTAAGACTTGTTTTGTGTATCCTGTAATTATTTGGTGAGACACCACTGTGGTCTCTCAAATTGTTGCAGGTGTCTGGTGAGGTACATGCAAAAGAGAGTATTGTGCTTAATTATTGGTGTGATAAGGGCCAAGTATAATGGAATTATAATATGCTTATATCTATATGCAATGCCTTGACTTATAAGATATGCCACAAAGAAGTGTGGATACATGGTGGTCAAAGTTCAGGTTGCTATCAACCCGAGTACCCAGATCATGTACCACTGGGTCTACACTTAGGGGGGTTCTATCTATAATGTAATTAGTGCGGATGTCAGCTTTCCCAAAGGGAATAATAATACATTTTTTTCCATTTAGCTTTAATCTATGGCTTTGGCACCAATCAATTGTTTGCATTAACCCTGTCTGCAGTATATTAATATCATTGGGGGACTCAATAATTGCTCCCAGTTTGCAATCATCAGCAAACCTATTCAGCCACAGGTCATCCAAGTTTGTCTGGAGTTCTGAGAAATAAGTCCTGAACAGTAAGGGGCCCAGCACAGAACTCTGTGATGCATCACTAGTGACTGATCTTTTGCTAAAGGTGAAGTCACCCACTTTAACAGTAAGTGACCTATTGGGGAGCCAGCTGACTACCCATTTGGTAATGTACGAGTTACTTCCCAAGTGGAAGACTTTCTGTATAATACCTGAGTGGGGTATTGTGTCAAATGCCTTGGCTAGGTCAAGATAGGTGGTATACATGGTATGCATGCACTGTCTTTCCCTCGTCCAGTGCCTTGGTGACTTTCTCAAAGAATTCAACCATATTTAACATGTATGATCTACCTTTCATGAATCTGAACTGGGTTGTATCCAGAATTGGGATATTACTTGTGTCATTGTTAATAAGGTCTATAATGATTCTTTCCATGGCCTTGCAGATGAGGCTAGTGAAGCATATGGGCCTATAATTCCCACAGTCATTTGATGGTTCCCTTTTGTGCCGAAGGATTATTGTTGCTGTCCTCTATTTCACCAGAACATAGCCATTTCTCAGACTGTGGTTAAATAGGGATCCAAGTGGGTCTGCTAGGTCATGTTCTAAGTTGTTTAAAAGGTAACCTGGGATGTTGTCTTGTCCCATTGATGCCATGTTTCTGACCTCATAGAGAGGCGAGATGGCCTGCTCTCTTGAGATAATAGGCTAAGGACTGGTGGCAAGTAAACTTTGGGAGATGACTGGAGAAACAGAGGGGTTAAAGTTGCCAGCTAGCAGGTTGGCTATTACCTCCAGTTGAGTATAGATGGTGCCATCCACAATCAGTTGAACACATAGCTGGGTATTCCATTTTAAATTGCAGCCTTAGCTGAAGAATGTCTTGTGATTATCATTAGCTAGGGAGGCTATTTTTGCTTTGTAATTAGCTTTGGAGGACTTTACACAATCTCTAATTTGATTGTTTAATTTAGAGAGGGATTTCTTCCTGTGCTGAGCCAGTTCCCTCTTGTTCTTGAACATTAGTTTCTTTCTCTTGTTGTATAGCCTGTTTATACTAGAGGTCCACCAGGGTGGCTTGTTTTTTTGGTAAGGCCTAGTTTTAATCTGGCCAGGGCCACCTGATTCTATACAACTGCTTAAGTGGTTATACAGGGCATTGGTGTATACCTCTGTATAAGACTCCATGTTATCTGCCTTCGAGGGGGCTTTGAAACTTCTTATACCATCACTTCATAGGAGGTCATTTTTCTTAGAAAAAATTCTTAAGCATTTTTGAGCTTGATGGGATATCTGGTCTAATAATTACATTGAACAAGACTGATTTATAGCCCAATCGTACCAGGGAGGATATCACATGGAAGGGGGCTGCAGTGCTTTCCCTTGTTAGTGAATACTATGTCCAGGACATTTGAGCCTTTTGTGGACATGCTGACTAGCTGTTCCAGAACATTTGCACATTCAAAGTCCAAGAACCTCTGAGTCAGCATGTTTGTGTGTGTTTCCCAGTTGATGGAAGGATAATTAAAATCACTCATGAGTAAGATGTTGGGCTGTATGACAGGTGACTCCAGTAAGTCCAGGTATGCAGTATGCTTTTATTATTTCATGGTGGGGGGCCTATAGCTAGCTATGATGTAGTAGGGGGGCTTTGCCTATAGTTAATTAAACATGGAATAGCTCAAGAGCGTATGATCAGACTCAAGGTATAATTTTCCTTAATGAACATGAATACACCTCCTCCTTCTTTGGTTCTTTCGTGCTCAGTTTGTGGTCTGAATGTATGGAAGGCATTATAGCTCTGCATGGCCAGGGTGCTTTCCACACCTTTGACCCATGTCTCGGTGACTGCACAGATATCCGTATCTTCCAAAGTGAGAAGTGCTTCCAGGGAGTGCTGTTTCTTGTTTAGACTCCTAGCATTTAGCAGCAGTACATTAAGTTTATCTAGAGAGGCTTTTGTTATGTTGGAAGGATGGCTAGTTTGACACTGCCTAAACAAAGGCACAACATGGGTGGCTAATGCTTTTGAAAGTATATGAAAACCTAGAGGAGACAGGTGCAGACCATCTCTGGCAAAGCAATGTGGCCTGGTGACCATGTCTTCCCAGGCTGACAGATATTGAATCTCCTTGCACTGACACCAGAAGCTAAGCCAGTTGTTAAACTCAGTCATTTTTTGTTTGTACTGTGGTATCATCCTTGGAGATGTTTGAATGCTGTTTAAGGCTAGGCTTATACCTGCCTGTGACACATAATTTGAGAACTCAGTCATGTGTGTCTTCAAATAGTCTAGTGAGGCATGTCTCAAGTAATTCACCCCACTTGGACTATGATGGAGTCATACCGGCACTTGTGGTTGAGTGACTTGAGTGCTTGAATGACTTGATGGATCCTGGTACCTGACAGATAGCTAACCATAACCTGCTCCTTATTCAGCCTGGTGAGGGGAACATCTGTGTGTCTCACAATGGAGTCACCTAAGATCAGTACATTAGGTTTTGTGGTGTTGCACCTTATGGGTTTATTTGTTGAGACGCTGCTGTGAGTGTTATTATGGGTTGTGGTTGTTTTTTTGCATTGCTACATGTGCAAGTGATTTACATTTGGGAGACTTCTGATTTTCTGGTAACTTACTACTGAGTACCTCCGCTTATGTGGGTTTATGTGTCATACCCCTATTTACTGTGCTAAGTGTGTGTGTACTGACAACCTCTTTGACATTCAATTTGTCCTTATGTGAGTGTCTTGCCTCCAATTTTATAGAATAACTGCATCTCTCACATAAAGCAGTTGTTTGTTTTATGAGTGAGTGATTGTCAGTATACATGAAACAATTGCTACATTGCCTCAGGATGCCCATGTCTATCAGGCTGGTCATACAGATGATGTCAAACTGCCCCTTCATGATAGAAGGCTTTTACTGTATGTTTTATTAAGGAAGGGAATAGGTTAATTTGACCGGACTGTGCTGGTAGTGCCACAACTACAAGAGGGACCTATACTCTGTGTAGGCTAAGTTCGATCAATAAGGCAACACTTTTCAGTGTGCAACTGAGTTGCTCCAGGACTAGTAGAAAAACTTGGAAGGGTTTCAATGAGAGCTGTTTAAAAAATACATTTCTAGGCTTTTGTGTCTATATGGGTATATATCAATTTGTCGGACTGTTATTTTATTGAATAACTAATCATCGAACACTAATTGTTGAAGTTCCTATTCAGCGAATGACCTAAATGTCGAATTTAAATTCAACAAATTGTTGTACTTGGCCGACATCGCAAACTTGAAATATGCTGTCACACCAAACTGTAAATAATAAACTCCAATAACACTGGTCTGCGCAGATCTTCATTTAATTTGTTTTTGCAGGGGGGTGAGCCCCCCCTGCATCCCCCCCTCGCAAATTAAATAAACCAACTCTGAGATTATACTACATTGAGCAAAAGGGTAAACTAAGAAAAATAAATGTAGTTTATAAATAAATATCTCCTTTTTATGTTAAAGAAAGTTTTCTTTATTTGCCTTTCAGTTTTAAATTATACAATTTTACATACAGCTTCTAAACATCTGCATACTAATTCTTTACTCAGTGATATCAGTTGCAGCATTTTTTTCAGGATGGCCAAATTAAACAATTCACTGAGTTTACATTCAATGTTTAGGTTGTTTGCTGAATAGGAATTTCGACAATTAGGGTTTGATGATTAGTTCAACAAAGTGATACAGACCCATCTATACAAGGGGACTGCAAAATGCCTTTGCACAAAAAGCAGCACCACGCAAATGCTTAAATACGAGCAAAGAGAAGCAAGTTTTAAGTTAACTACCAATCAGGAAAGCACACAATAAGCCTTCCACCAGCAATACCCAACTCAGGCAGGTTATATCAACACACGTCTGTCACAAGGGTGCAGAAAAACACCTTCTTAATGTAGAATAGCTGATTTGGAGCCCAAGTGTAACAAGGACACACAAACTACCTATAAAATTCCTACAACTAACAGATACAATGTAATCCATTGCAAGTAACTACATAAAGCAGGAATTAATTACTGACTTTAGATATACGATGTTTTTGTGATGTTTTTACTGACTGAAGTTGTAACTACATAGACACAAAATCAGCACCTTACCACCTCAGCAGAGAAGGATATGCAGCCTATTTGTTTGCAAATAAAACCACTTGTGTGACTCTGTATATTGTTTTTTTTTCTTCATCTCATCTACCAATTATGCTTTGTGAATTTTAAGTTAATGTACTCCTTACTAAAGCATACCATTGGTAAGGGGGAAAATAAAGTAATAAAACTCAAAATGAGAGAATGGATTTAATAATAAACAAGGCAGCATATGTTATGCTACAAATCAAGAGGCAAAGCTAAACTACTAAAAGTGAATGAAGTCTTTTGATGATTGTAATTGTATATGGGTGGCTGCTCCTACTCAGTCTCAACATTTTCTTCATACTGTCATTTTTTTCTGGATCATGTTAAGCATTTGCAGTTACAAGACAATACTGTCTGAATATATAAATTTCTGTAAAACAGGTGACAAATGATTGCTTTATTTTAATTTGTGTTTTCTGTTGCCATTATAAAGTTACTTCATAAGACACTAACATCACTGAAGGTGAATGAGCTATCATTTTCTGATTCCTCATTTCTGTTTCATTTAGTTTATGTTTTAGTTATTTTAAATCTAATATATAACACAATTGCATTGTTACAATAAAATGCTCCGTAATGTATAGTTTAGATTGACATAAAGAGATCAGTTTGTATTTGCTATTATTGCACAGCAATATATGAAGCCACAGTGTTGTGTGTTTTTGCTTTTTCAGTTGTGTGACTATTTGTTTTCAGTTCTTAATTTGTTGTTCAGTGGCTGCTTCTAATTTCAGAGAAACTATGCCACACACACACACACACACACACACACACACACACACACACACACACACACACACATGCAAACATGTGCCTTTGTGTGTGTGTGTGTTTGTGTGTGTGTGTGTGTGTGTGTGTGTGTGTGTGTGTGTGTGTGTGTGTGTGTGTGTGTGTGTGTGTGTTTGGAAGAGTTCATTTGCTAATTTGTTATCCTGATAAGCCTATTAGTAATAGGTGTCCTTTTTGCAACCACCAAAAAGCAGCTGATAGTCACACACTTTGCAATCAGTCTAAATAAATCAAGCTAAGTCCTATGATGTGAAGCTTGTTAGCAGTTTACAACTATATAAATGTTTGCTGAACTGCAGATCTCAAGTTGTGTAAGCATTGTATGATTTCAGTATTGATTTATCTTATGTCATTATAGCAACTCGTTGCATTTGTAGAAGATGTAGAAGATTAAATAGAGACCTGCAATGTTTCAGAAATGATGTCTAAAATAGAACTTTGTGTTAATAATATACTCACATAAAAGGAGACTCTGATGCCTTTTTCCAGTTTCCTGTTTTGTAACAATCATTAAGCTTAGGAATATAAACTTCACATATTATCCATGTTTCTGTGACGCAGATATAGAGCAAGATGATCAGTTTCTGCTTTTTGTAACTGTATGTGTGATTACAGAAATACCTTCCATTTGCTTTAGTTATGTTTTGTAGGAGACCCATCATAATTTCATAGGCTGATAGGTGCTTACTAGACTGTTCATTCATGAGGATCATTTGACCATCATGTAGCTTCTGTGGTGCGAAGGGCATTCTATATGGCTCACCTCATAAGTAGGGCCATAGCATCCAGGAAAAAAGAAGTCATAATCTCCCTGTACTCCTCCCTTATCAAACCAATAATTGAGTATAATGCCCCTTTCGGTATGTACCTTGCAAAGCACGTACAGCAGTTGGAGAGACCATAGAGGTTCCTGACTAGGAAAATCCAAGGTCTCAAACATCTCCCCTATGAGGCTAGAATAAAGTCCCTGTCTTTCTACTCCACTTTATATAGATTGCTCAGAGGTGAACCCTGTCTGGCATATAAGGCCATCTCAGACCCCGCACTACTGGAATGCTGCATATCTGTAAGTCCAACACCACATGGGTGACTCGCAATAGGGATCTCACCCTGGCCTGTGACATCAATATAACTTACTGGCAGGACAGATTTGTGTCCCAGAGGCTCCCCCATCTGTGGAATAGGCTCCCCTTTCATGTTAAGCAGAGCTCCTCACTGGCCAGTTTAAGCGCAACCTGGATGTTTGGAAGGGAGACAGAAAATTCAGCCCCAGAATCCCACCCATGTCCCTTCAACACAGGAGTAATAGATGCTGACTTTGGTAACAATGGCATAATATTTGGCTAGGCTTGTAAGGGCCTCTGGGCCAGTAGCCTAGTAACTTCCTATGATCCTATATGTAGAAGCCTAGCCATACATTCCCATGAAGTATATAGCCCTTATATTTTAAGTATGGATAACCCAGAAATTAGCAAAATCTTTATATTTTGCTGCTATCCATACTACAGATGGGCCGAGACAGGGGTGCTAAACCTGTGGTGAATTTGTAGTTACCCATCCCTTCACTGAGATTATATTTGAACAGTGTAGGAGAAGTATTTTGTTTTATGTGGAGAAGAAACTTTAGGCATATAAATCTATCATCCAAGGTGTGGCTTATAAAAAATGTCCAGTTATAAATGTACACTCTACTTCCCATTTCTGAGTAGCCAATATATCACAATGGATTCTGTATTTTGATGTCAGAGTATTTCTTTGATCAGACTTTTCCTCTAAGTATGTTAGCAATACACAGATCATAACCAGTAAACCAATGACATTTCTGTACTGCAACACAGTTTTACAGCTGTGTAATATTTACAATACCTTCTGTCAATTCATTAACTTCTGCAAGATGTCCCATGGAAAACTTTCCATGTCACAGTTAACAGTGACTTACATTTTTCCCCTTCATAGTTATTGTAATTAACAACATTTTAATAAGTACTTATTAGATAAGAGTATTAGTTGGGACCAAATTTCTATCACTGGTGCTGCAGTTGTGGTTATCCTAAAACAAGCCTTTGATAAACTGACTGTACAGGTACTGTAACTCAGCTGTGAGATGTTAGTTGCATTATCACTTAAGTGATGCATAGGCATGTTACCTGCTCAACAGAGCATGCACATCACACCTTTTGAACCTTGTAGTGTATATAATTTCCTTGTTCTGTATATTGATTCACTATGGCTGGTTAAAGCATTACATGTTCTTAGTTCAACAAAGGTGCCAGTCTCCATGAGAACCTTAGAGGAATATCCAAACCACAATATCAGCAGTTAAATATAATATAAAATTGTTCACAGTGTTAATTATACCATTTTCTGTATGTGCAACAGAGGGAAGTTACTTCTTCACCCATCATTCTTCCAACTTTCCAGTTGTCTTCATCAGAAAACTGATCATTTCCTTTCTTGTATAGTATGTGGTAGCACTTTTAATACAAAAGTAATAAACTCAATAAACTAATTCATTGCTTGTTCTAGATTTCTAGTACTAAGGAGTTTTATTGCACCCTTTCCAATAATCACCTGCTGTCTTCTCATATTTTCTGTAATATGTAAAAAAGCATTTGCCAATCTCTTATTTATCCTAATGTCTTCTTCTCTAGATCAGCATTGACCTGGGTAATGAGCTATGCTTCCTTTCTGTGTCTTCCTCTCTCTCCTCTTTGTCATTCTGTCTGTTTTGTCTCATCCTTCTACTGTGTTTCATTATTTCATTGATAATGTATCATCCTTCTCTCTATCTCTCCTTTAAGTTAGATTAGTCATAGATTCTCGCACTTTCTTTTTCCTGCTGATTTCACACTTCTCTCCTTTCTAAAAAGCAGACCCACAGGTCTTCCAGATTGTATTATTTGCCTCTGCTGTATTTCCTAATATACTTAAGTCTAGTCTCCTGTAATCTGAGATCTCTGTTTCAGTGGTATGAACCAGGGTTACACGAAGAACTATGAACCATACAGTGGCATAGGATCATAGGTTCATATATCTTTTCTAGGCTGATAACTGCTAGGGCCATTTCAAGCCTAGCCATACATCCCAAATCTCTGACAAGTTCTGGTACCCTTGGTAAGTGTAAGTAGGGACTTGGTAGATAAAACATTTACAGGCTGCCTGTGTCCATTAGAGACATAGCTGTCAAACCAGTGATAAATTTCCTGTTCTCCATTCATTTGTCCTAAGTTACACTTGAATTAGGTTAGGGAAGAAGTCTGCTTCACATCTATGGGGAACTTGTTCCAAAGAAGGGGTAGTATTTGGGAAGCATACCTGTTTGACAAGCAGGTCCTATTTATGTAACATATAATAGGTAGGATTTAAGTAATTAGAACAGCTAATTCTAGTGCTGTTTATTTTGCAGATATGCAGGCAGTCCATTAGAGTGCGATCCAATGATGCTGACACAGACAATCATTGTCCAGTCAGAGGCACCTATGAAACAGCAGACTTTCTGGTGATCATTAGTCTCCAGAAAATAATGCCCCATGCTCCTTCTCTCACCAGGAGCAAAAACAGAAGCACTAATCCCAATATGACTACCAAGAGGCAGAATGTGGTCTCCAATGACTGGTGCTCTTGGACCAGATGTTGTAGCTTGTAAAGTTAAAATGGAAAAAAATGGGTTAATATCCTAAGGGATGCAATGTGCACTAAGCAGTTAAATGTGAAACATGGGGTAATTCAAGCTTTAGCAGTCAAGGTGAGAGATGCTAAGTTTAAAATAACAAGAAATATTGGATAGGGATGGACACTTAGTATTATAGCTGTATGAAGTACAGTGGGAAGACCAATAAATTTAAAAATCAGAAAAGGGTGTGATAATTTTGTGCTTACTGACAATACCCAATGAAATAGGAGAGTGAAGGAAATATGTGGTCAAATTAGCATAAGTGACAGACAACTAGAGGGACAGTGAGTTAAAAACACAACAGCACAACAGTGTGAGGGTGGGGAAACACAACAGCAAAGAATGTGTGGTTGGTGAATGTTTAAATTTCTGTGTGACTCACAAAAGACACAGATCTGGTTGCTTTCCTAGTTTAAACATGCAGCAGAAAACAGAATACAATTAAATACAGTATAATGAAACATGCACCAAAATATGCAAATTAAAAAAAAAACAATAAAGCAATACAAATCACAAGAATGTAATATAAGAAAAAACACATTAACCTTTTCCTCTTAACAGCCTATGGCAGAGTCTAAGTGAACTTTCCCAGTAAAGCCTTGAAATGTTTTATTTTACCCCTTAAATACAAGGTTTAGTTTTAGCGTCTTCCTCAGTTCACAGGTAATTAACCTTAAGTGTCCTGTTCTAATTTCTGAGTGACTCACAAGAGACACAGCTCTGGTTGCTTTCCTAGTTTAGCTATGCAACAGAAAAGCACACACCAACCACAAACTGATATAAAAAGCCAGATAGAAGCCAATAAGATCCACAACCGATTTATTGATTGAACGATTTCGTCCCACAATAGAAACTTCATCAGAATACCATTGTAACAAAAAACCCATCTTTTATACATTGTCTTAACCACATAAAATGAAATCACTTCAAATATACAAAAAGTGAATTCATACATAAATACAAATAACTACTTAAAATTACTACATGACATCATCCTGTATAAACACTTACATATAAAATTCTGCTTTAAGTTTTAAAATAGAACTAATAAAAATTGCACTAAGTCCTGGTGCCTCAGAGGCATTAGTTCTCATTTGCCATCTGAGCTCCTTCATTTCTAGATATTCATTCAGGGGTCCCCCCCTCTTACCCAAAGTGACTTGCTCAATGACAGTGAACCTGAAACTGTGTCCTGGATGCAAGCCAATATAAGCAGCTAGGGCATTTTTTGTTTCATTCCTACCAATGTCATAATAATGTTGGTAGATTCTAATTCTCAGTGCATTGATGGTTTTTCCTATGTAAAAACATGGACACATGGAACACTTAGCTAGATATATAACTCCCTTACTGCTGCAAGTGAATTTGTTTCTTATTATATAGCCACCATAATTCGGTACATATACCTCCTTGCCTTCCAGGATATATTTGCATTGCATGCAAAATCCGCATTTTACCATGTCCTCCGTCCTTGCATTTGTCTTTCTATATGTTTCCATCATGTTTTTTTATGCTGGTCATTTTTATAGACAATTTTAGGGAATGTTCCTACCAAGTCAAGGTATTCTGGGTTTGCACTGAATATGTGCCAGTTGTGTGTTAAAATACTTTTAATATTGTAAAACTGGTTGTTAAATCTAAATATACCTGATTTGTTGAAGTGTTTCCCTTCATTGTGTACAACCGCTTATTCACTACTCTGTGCTTTCCCTAACAGAGGAATAAAATGTCCATTCTCTCTCTTTGTTGTAACTTCCTTCAATATCCCATCCACAAATGTTTCTGCGTATCCTCTCTTTGTCAGCATGTTTTTAATATATTCAACTGATGTACAAACATGTTTTGATACCATTCTTGCTATACTAACCCCTTGACCTTTTACTAGGGATTTTTTCTGTGATAGTGGATGGCAACTATCGAAGTGCAGGAGGGTGTTGGAATATGTGGGTTTTCTGAAAATATTGCATGTAAATTGTTTGATGTTCCTGTTTTTTTTTGTAGTGTGATGTCCAAATAATGGGTGGTATCCCATGTAAGCATGGGCCTGGCAGATGAACCATTTACAGGTTACCTGGGTCCATTAGAGACATAGGTGCCAAACCAGGGATGAATTTCCGGTTTCCCATCCAATTGTCCAAGTTGCACTTGAATTGAGTTACAGAGCAACTCTGCTTCACATGGATGGGGAGCCTGTTCCATAGACATTGCAGTCTCTGCGATACATACCTTGCCCTTTCAAACTGCTCTCCAGGACTCTGTTACCCAAACAGTAGTCCTTCTTAGCCTGGTGCATCTTTTCAATCACTTACCTTTTCTTCCACTTTTCTTTTAATAACTTCCCAGACTTCTGCATTCCACCAGTAATTTTCCCTGTTTCCATACCTGGCTTGAACAAATATATGTCGATTGTTTTTATACATTCTACTTTTAGACAGTACCACTCTTTCAGCTCCATCTGTGCCTTCTGTTTTTTTTTTTTTTTTTTTTTTTGAGGTGCTGGCATGCTGGCAACCTATGTAGTTTTCTGTACTCCTGTTCTTTCCCTCCAGTCAATTTCTAGCTCTTCAGCCCATTTTCTGCTGACCTTAGAGCCTTCTTTAGGCACTGCTTGCAGATGATTACATGTACTCTTGCTACTAAAGCCAGAACTATGGTGATGTGGGTATAAGCTTTTAGGGCCATGATCATCAGGTGCCCATGGTATGGGAATGTAGTACTGACATTGCTTTATGAAACTAAGTAGAGGGATAGGGCTTTTAGCTTGTTTGTGTATGGTAGATGTTTGAAGCCCTGGATTCTCCAGGTGAGGAACCTCTGTTGTCTCTCCAGCTGCTGCATGTGCTTTGTGAGGTTCATGCCGAAAGGAGTGTTGTACTCAGCAATGGGCCTTATAAGGGAAGACTAGAGGGATGTTGTGACCTACTTATTTATGAATGAGGTACCCTTACTTATGTGGTGGGCCATGTAGAAAGTTGTCCATACAGTGGGAGCAACATGGTGGTTAAAAGTCAGGTTGCTATCAACCTGGATGCCCAAATCCCTCACAACTGATTGCATGCTCAGGTCATTGTTATTAATATGATAATTTGTGGGGCTGTCACTCTCCCTGTAGGGGATGATGATGCATTTTTTGGTATTCAGCCTGAGGCCATGTTTCTGGTATCAGTCATTTGTTTGGGGGAGACCCTCTTGGAGGATAACCACATCAACAGAGGAATTGATGACAGCGCCCAGCTTGCAGTCATCTGCAAACTTGGTCAGCCATAGCTCACTGGTTTTGGTCTGCAAATCAGAAAATTAAATCCCAAATAACAGAGGTCCAAAGACCAAACCATAGGGGAAGCTGCTTGTTACAGGACTACTGCTTGAGGTGACTTCCCCTACTTTGACTAGGTTGGTTCTGTCAGTGAGCCAGTTTGCAAGTCATCTGGTAACATATGGATTGATGCCTAGTTGAGAAAGTTTGTCTATCATGCCTGAGTGGGAAATAGTGTTGAAGGCTTTGGCCAGGTCAAAGTAGGTGGTGTGCACCATCTTCCTCTCATCCATGGCTTTGTTGGCTGTCTCAGAGAAGTCGACCAAATTTGACAGACATGACCTCCCCTTGATGAAGCCAAACTGTGTGGGATTGAATGTTTGGAGGTTGCAATGTCCTTGTTAATGAGGTCCATCAAAATCCATTCCATGGCCTTGCAGATCATGCTAGTTAGGCTGATGGGTCTATTATTTCCTGGATCGGTGAATTCTCCACCTTTGTGCAAAGGGATGACAGTGGCTGTCTTCCACTCAGGTGGGGCAAAGCTGGTACTCAGTCTTTGGTTGAATAGGGTGCGTAATGGTGCTGCAATTTCATGCCTGAGTTCATGAAGGATGCAGTCCGGGATGTTATCAGGTCACATGGAGGCTGTATTTTTTGCCTTTGAGAGAGGAGTGATGACCTATTCCCTTTATATAAGGGGAAGGGGGCAGGCACTGGGGATGTCCTAATTTACTGATGAGGGGGACAGAGGGGTGAAGTTTTTGCTGACTCTGTCAGACAGCAAGTTTGCTATATCTACAGCATTTGTATATGTGGTGTCCTTGACCACCAGTTCTGAACAGCTCTGGGTTCTTCCTTTGAGGTTGCTGACATATGTGAAGAAGACCTTATGATTGTTTCTAGTAGATGTGGCCAATTTGGACTCGGAGTTTGCTTTGGAGGATTTCACTAGTGCTCTTATTTGCTTGTTCAGGCTAAGGAGAGATTGCTTCCAATTGGGCACCTGCTCCTTCTTGATCCTGGACAGCAATTTGTTCCTTTTGTTATAGAGTTTATTTATTGCAGATGTCCACCAGACAGGTTTACTCTTCATTATAGATGATGATTTAGTCCTGTTTAATTTAGTCCTATTGAGTATTCCTTATTCTATGCATCTATATAAATGCTCATATAGTGCTTTGGTGTAGTTTTGGGTATTGGTGCCAGTTCCTACGGGGGGGAGGGGGCTGTGAAGCTGTTTATACCATTCCTCAGGAGGCTGTAATCAGCTTTGGAGAAGTTTTTTTTGTTTGACCCTAGCTAGAGGGGGGTCAGGGGAGATGGTGACTTTGAAAGTGACCGTTTTATGGTTGGATCTTAACAGGGAGGATGATACTGTAGAGATGCTGCAGTGGTTACTCATGTTGGTTAATACCAAGTCCAAGATATTATCACCTCTTGTGGGGGTATCGACTAGCTGTTCCAAGGCATTTGCTTTCACAAAATCAAGGAATATCTGGGCATTAGTGTTCTGGCATGAGTAGTTCTTCCAGTCTATGTTTGGGTAGTTAAAGTCACCCAGGATCAGGGTAAAGGGTTGAATCTTGATAGATTAAAAGAAGTCCAGATAGGCTGATTGGGGATCTTGAGTCAGATTTGGGGACCAGTAGCTAGCTATGATTTGAATAGGGGTCTTGTCAATGGCTAACTGCACCTGGAGTGTCTCCTGTGCGTCATACTGTTTGACCAGCCTGGAGGTATGTATGTCTTTAATATATATTGAAACTTCACCTCCTTTGTCTTTACTGGCCACAGTTTGGGGTCTGAATGTATGATGGGATAAGTAACCAGGTAGGGCTGGGGTGCTTTCTGCAGCTTTGAACCAGGTTTCTGTAACTGCACAGATGTCAGCATTTTCTAGGGTTAAGGATGCTTGCAATGAGTGCAGTTTCATGTTTAGACTCCTAGCGTTTAGCAGCATAACCTTTAATTTCCGTTTTGTTGAAATTTTTATGTTGGTAGTTTTAACCTCATCACTTTTCCTAAAAAGCCACTATGGGGGAGGCAAGAACCTTTGCCAGAAGCCTGAAGCTCAAGTAAGATAGATGTAGGCCATCTCTGGCAAAACGTCATGGTCTGTCAATCATATCTTCCCAGGCTGTCAGGTAGTGGATCCCCCTGGAAGGACACCAGAAACTAAGCCAATTGTTAAAGTCAATCATTTTCTGTTTGTATTGAGACATCATTCTGGGTGATGGTAGAATGCTGCTTAAGGCTAGTGACATACCTGCCTAGGACACATATTCAGCGAGCTCAATCATGTCTCTCTTCATATAACCCAAGGAGGTATGTCTCAAGTCATTCACGCCAACATGGACTATGACTGAGTCATAACAGTACCTGTTGTTGAGAGACTTGAGTGCGTATATTCTGGCCCGTGACAGACAACTAACCGTGACTTTCTCCTCATCCAGCCTGGTGAGAGGCACATCCGTGTATCTCACAATGGAGTCTCCTATGACTAATATGTTGGGTTTATGGTTAAGCCTTAGTGGCTGTGAGACACAGGTGTGTGAACTATGTGGGGTAGGTGGTGTGGAGGGCTGTGGAGATCATGTGTGTTTTTGTCTCAGAGGTCTCCTTTAGTTTTGGTATGTTTTTGTTGGGACCTCTGCATATGTGGGTGTGTGTTGTGTAGGAGTGGGTGATGTTTGAGGTGTAGTGATTGTGCTGACAACCTTCTCGGTGCCAGATATACTAGCTTGTGAGGGAGAGAGCATAGCCTCTAGTTTCCTAATGTAATTGCATCTCTCAAAAATTGAGTTCATAGGTGGTAGTAGTAGAGGATTGTCCATGTATATGAGGTCGTTGCTACACTGTCTCAGGATGCCCATATCAACCAGACTGGCAGGAGAAACTGTGGGAAATTGTCCATCCATATTTGTCAGAATCTGAGGGAGAAAGGCCAGGGAGAGCTAAGGGGTAGGCCTAAAGCCCAAGTGCCTTAACCAAAACTAAGAGGCTTAGAATAGCATTTACAGTTTAAACAGGCTATAAACTAGCAGTAATAAATGCAACAGTAAGGATGCAATTAAACACTTTAGAGAACACAAGTACAGTAAAAGCAGCTGAATAAAGTTTTTTTTTAGCAAAGTGGAAAAGGAGAGAGGACAGAGAGAGGGGAGGAACTGAAGATAATTTGAGGTTAAGGAACTAAGGGGTTTGGCCTTCCCAAATGATCTCTGCATTAGGTAGAATGAGCTAATGAGATGGGGAGGAGTGTTCCAAATCAAATTTACAGTAGGGGCAGGCAACTGCAAAAGCCACCAACTTTGAGAACACAACAGCATTTGGTCTGGAGGGTTGAAGAAAGACAAAATTCAGCCAGAGGTCATCAAATATATAAATGTAGACACAGATAAGTAAATAATTCAGTCAGGCAAATGAAAACAGTGCAGTACTGTTAAGAAATACTGAACAGTTAGATAAAGTACAAAAATGTACTTGTATCAGCTCTATATTTCAAATTCAAAGTCAAAGTAAACTTTATCGTCATTTAGGACTACACACGTACCTAAACAAATTGGCGTGCATCAGTTCAATTCTTGAGATTACAAAGGAAAGTGAACAGCACATACAAGTAAAGAAATTAGCATAACTAACAAATACAATACTACTCCGAGTCCATGCAAGAAAGAGCAGAGACATTTGCCAACACTCATATGCAAAAAGAATACTCTCCCATGAGTTAAATTAACTACCCTATTTAAAGTAAAACAAAGCAAATTTTGAAATGTCTACGTTATTTGTCTAATATTGCACTTGAGTGAGTTAAATATTACTGGCTATGGATATAATAAATAAATATTATACTTACTTGGAATAAAGGCCAATTTTGAGAGAAAAATTGCCATGGATTCAAAGGACAATCATAAGGCCTTTTTCAGCTATGTTAGGAACCTGGGTGGAAACTCCCAGATATGCTCAGAATTAGTCCAAAATGATACAAAAATCACTGAACCCACAGACATTGCCAACATACTGGCAGACAGGTTCAGTGCAAACTTCACCCCTCTCCCCTAAAGGAGAGATAACTATCCCAGCCGAGTGTAGCCTCCCGGACATCTCAAATGCGCAGGTGAAAGCTGCTCTCTCTAAAGCTAAAAACACAGCATCAATGGGACCGGATGGTGTCCCCGGCTGTGTGCTACACGAGCTAAATGAGGAATTAAACCCGCACATAAGGCAGCTGTTTAATCTCAGCCTTACCACAGGATACGTGCCCAAAGAGTGGCGTACGGCAAATGTGGTCCCACTCCACAAAGGCAGCGCCTCTACGGACCCTGGTAATTACCGCCCCATAAGCTTAACAAGTCAAGTCTGCAAAGCTATGGAGAGGATCATAATGGAGCTCATAAACAAAGATATAGGGACTTGCAGACATTGGACCCGACCCAGTTTGGCTTTGTCAAGGGAAGATCATGCCTTTTGAACTTGGTCGACTTCTTCGAAACAGTCACCAAGGCCATTGATGAGGGAAAGGCAGTCCATACAGCCTACCTTGACCTTGCAAAGGCTTTCGACACAATACCCCACTCGGGTATTGTAGAAAAACTTACCAGCTTAAATGTAAACCCATATGTCACAAGATGGGTTGCAAACTGGCTTAAGGACAGAACCCACAGGGTTAGAGTTGCTGGCGCTGTGTCAGACTCCAAGCCGGTCACAAGTGGTGTCCCACAGGGCTCGGTCCTTGGCCCCTATTGTTGGGGATCTACTGCTCAGAAGTACAGGCCAAGATGGGAGGACTTTGGCTGACAAAGTTTGGAGACGACTGCAAACTGGGCGGCATAGTGGAAAGTGCATCGGACACGGATATCCTTCAGAAGGGACTCACGGAAACAGATAGCTGGTGCCAGAGCCATGGCCTGAAGTTAAACGCCAGAAAATGTATAGTCATACCCTTCGGGAAAAACAAGGTAACCCCAAGCTACCATATAGGTGGCAATCCACTAAGCACAGAAGAGGTTATCAGGGACCTGGGGACCCAGGTTGACAGTGGCCTTTCTTTTGACACTCACATTGCTAAAGTGGTTAGAAAGACCTTCTACATTGCCCACCTGATCATGAAGGGATTCACATCCAGATCTAGTGAGGTCATTGTTCCCCTGTACTCTTCACTTATCAGACCAATGATCGAGTACAATGCCCCATTCGGGATGTATCTCACCCGACGTCTGCAGCAATTGGAGAGACCCCAAAAGTTCCTCACCAAAAGGATAAAGGGACTCCAAAATCTGTCATATGCTGCCAGATTGAAGAAACTCCAGCTCTATTCAGTCGCATACCGTCTGCTCAGAGGTGACATGTGCCTGACATACAAGGCCATGTCCAACCCGGAATTAATGGACATGCTCCACCTCAAAAAATCCAAATCCACCAAAACCACTAGAGCAAGCGACTTAAACCTTAGCACGGATATAAATAGGACGTGCTGGAGGGATAGATTTATCACTCAGAGACTCCCTATGCTGTGGAATAAAATCCCGGTCCATGTGAGGCAGAGCACCTCGCTGACTCTGTTCAAGAGAAATCTAGACCTGTGGATGGGAGATCGTAGGTTTACCCCGGGAATCATCTCTGTGTCACTGCTGGACAGAGGCACAACAAACTAATGGGCACAGTATTTTTTCATATAAGGGGTGGCGTAAGCCGCAAAAATTTGGGCTAGGCTTATAAATGCCTTAGGGCAGATAGCCTAGTATAAACCTATGAACCTATGAACCTATGTAAGTATGTATTGCACAAATAAATAAAATTGACTTATTATGTGTTCAGACCCCTGGGACCAGTGTCCAAGTTCAGAGGTCTAATCACTGTCGGGTAGAAACTGTTACTGCATCTTATAGTCCTGTGGTGGATGCTGCAATATCTCCTGCCTGATGCTAGATGCAACAGTCCATGCGTAGGATGCATGTTGTCCTGTATTATCTTGGTGGCCTTTTGGATGCTTCTTGCAGAATAAAGATGTATCGATGGAAAACTGGAACCTGTTACCTTCTCTGAAACCCTCACCACTCTTTGTAGCACCTTCCTTTCTGTAACTGTGCAGCTTCCAAACCACACTGTGAAGTTGCAGGTGAGGATGCTCTCTATTACACCCCTAGATGAGGAGGAAGCTTAACTTTCTTCAGCCTTTTTAAAAAGTGGAGGCATTCGTGCACTTTCTTGACCAGTTGGTTGGTATTTCCTGACCACAAGAGATCCTCTGAAATGTGTACACCCAGGAATTTCAAATTGTTAACCCTCTCCACATTGTCACCATTGATCCTGAGCACTGGGTGGTTTGTTCTCCTTTTCCTGAAGCTGATGATAAGCTCTTTGGTCTTGCTTATGTTCAGGTCAAGGTTTTTCCCCAAGCAACTGACTGACTGATCAGAGATGCCACCTCCTCTCCGTATGGCCTTTCATCATTCTTTGTGATGAGCCCCACGACTGTGGTGTCATCAGCAAACTTGATTATATGGTTGGACTTGTGCTAAGCATAGCAGTCGTGGGTCAGGATGGTGAATAACAGTGAGCTGAGAACACATCCCTGTGGAACCCTGGTGTAAATTGCGATGCAACTTGATGTGTTCTTACCTGAACACACCCTCTTTGGTCTCTCAATCAGGAAGTCCATGATCCAGTTACAGAGATGTTTACTGATTCCTAAATGTGCCAGTTTTTCTATCAGCTGCATTGGTACCACCATATTAAATGCAGAGCTGATGTCTATGAACAGCATCCTCACATAGTTGTCTTTGCCCTCTAAATGCTCAAGGGAGATGTGTAGTGCTATTGATTTGGCATCAGATTTGGAATAGTTAGCTCTGTACGCAAACTGCAGTGGGTCAAATCAATAGGTAGACATGATGAAAGATGCTTTTTTATCAGCCATTCAAAAGCTTTTCATAACAGAGAATGTCAGAGCAACTAACTGGTCTGCAGTCATTAGGGCTGGAGGGAGTTGTTTTCTTAGGTAGTGGGATGATGTTAGTTTCCTTGTAGTATGAGGGTGCTTTTGCCATGGCAAGAGAGGTATTAAATATTTCCTTGAGAACTCTGCATAGTTGATCAGCACAGCCTTTTAACACTTTGCCCAGTATGTTGTCTGGGCCAGCAGGCTTTCTGGGGTTCACTCTCCTTAGCTCTAGTCTCACCTCCTCTGTGCTAGGCTGAGTATTGCATCCTTCTCATCAGTGGATAGCTTTAGTGCCAACCTGTTGTTTCTTTCCTCAAATCTACCAAAGAAGATGTTCAAACTGTCCAGGAATCCGATGCACTCCTCACACTGTGCTGACCTGATTTTGTAGTCAGTGATCTCTTGTATGCCTTGCCATAGTCTCCTTGCATCATTCATGTGGCCTCACAGTGGCCTTTCTTTTGACACTCACATTGCTAAAGTGGTTAGAAAGACCTTCTACATTGCCCACCTGATCATGAAGGGATTCACATCCAGATCAAGTGAGGTCATTGTTCCCCCGTACTCTTCACTTATCAGACCAATGATCGAGTACAATGCCCCATTCGGGATGTATCTCACCCGACACCTGCAGCAATTGGAGAGACCCCAAAAGTTCCTCACCAAAAGGATAAAGGGACTCCAAAATCTGTCATATGCTGCCAGACTGAAGAAACTCCAGCTCTATTCAGTCGCATACCACCTGCTCAGAGGTGACCTGTGCCTGACATACAAGGCCATGTCCAACCCGGAATTAATGGACATGCTCCACCTCAAAAAATCCAAATCTACCAGATCCACTAGAGCAAGCGACTTAAACCTTAGCACGGATATAAATAGGACATGCTGGAGGGATAGATTTGTCACCCAGAGACTCCCTATGCTGTGGAATAGAGTCCCGGTCCATGTGAGGCAGAGCACCTCGCTGGCTCTGTTCAAGAGAAATCTTGACCGGTGGATGGGAGATCGTAGGTTTACCCCGGGAATCATCTCTGTGTCACTGCTGGACAGAGGCACAACAAACTAATGGGCACAGTATTTTTTAACATAAGGGGTGGCGTAAGCCACAAAACTTTGGGCTAGGCTTATAAATGCCTTAGGGCAGATAGCCTAGTATAAATCTATGAACCTATGAACCTATGTCTTCAAAGTGGCTCTGTATCTTTCTGCCATGCTCCCTCTTAGCCTCCATTATACCTCTCCTCAGATTATCTCTTGCTACACTTAGGGCTGCTTTGTCCTTAGCCCTGTAAGCTGTGTTTCTCTCCTTCAGCAGCTCATATACCTTATGGGTGAGCCATGGCTTCTGGATGGCTCTAACAGTGATAATCTTGGTAGGTATCTGTTACCCCATCAGTACAATTTGAAATGTATGCCATCACTACCTCGGTGTATTCATCAGTGCTCAAATGCTGATTCACTGGCTGCCTCCTTGAACATATCCCAGTTGGTTCTTTGAAAGCAGTCTTGGAGGGCCTCCATAGCCCCCTCAGGCCATACCCTAATTTGTTTCTTTGTAGGTTTCTCTCTAACCACTGCAGGTTTGTAAGCTGACGACAGCAAGTTAGTATAATGCTCAGAGTTTTTCATTTGTAGAAGTTGCACTACCTTATAAGTTTATGTATACCTTGTCCAGGATATTATCACCCCTTGTAGGAACATCCACATACTGATGGTAGTGTGGGAGTACTTCTCTCAGATCTGCTTTATTAAAGTCGCCAGCTGCCAGGTGTATAAAGTCATGATATTTGCTCTTCAGCGCACCCGTGTGATTGCATAGTTTACTTAGAGCTTTAGTGGTATTAGCACTAGGTGGGATATACACCACTGTTACACTGACCCCATTCAGCTCCCTGGGCAAGTAAAATGGTCTGCATTTAATAGACAGGAACTCACAGCAGTGTGATAGTATGATTTTACAGTTGCTGCACCATCCTTTGTTAACAGAGATGCAAACTCTACCTCCTCTGGCCTTTGTACACAGTGTATATTTTCTGTCTGCATGACAAAGCATAACATTCTCTTAAGTTTACTGCACTGTCATTTATCTTGTCATGCAGCCATGTCTCAGTAATCAAAAATAAACAAGTATTTGTCACCTTGTTCTTGTTGGGGAGTTCCAGTCTCAAGTACTCCATTTTGCTATCTGGTGATTTCACATTAGCTTGCAGCAGAGTTGGTAGTACAGGCCTGCAGGGTTCTGCTTTTAACTTTACATCAGTACCTGCTCTGCAACCTCTTTTCCTAGTTCTCTGACATCCCTTTCTCTTTTGTCTTGTCCAGCATACTCCAGAAACCTGTTCTACCAGTTTCAGGCACTTTAGAGTGTGAGAAATTAAAATACCCAGTTGTTGTAGCTCTGTGCAAGTAGTAGGCCCCAGATACTCTACAGGTTTCAAGGCATCCAACCAGCAACATGTAGATGTCAATTATTTAATTTCTAGTAAATTCTGTCTACTGTAAGTTATTGT
Source organism: Protopterus annectens (assembly GCF_019279795.1). Classification (NCBI taxonomy): domain Eukaryota; kingdom Metazoa; phylum Chordata; order Ceratodontiformes; family Protopteridae; genus Protopterus; species Protopterus annectens. Next base: position 94,090,374 of record NC_056740.1, read on the forward strand.
ACCTTCAACTGAAAGTACAGAAACTGATTTTTTGAGGTTTTCTGTGCAAAAGAAGATAAAATATGTATATATTTACAATGAGCTGACACAGCCACAGCCACACAGGGCATCATATTCCAGATTGTTTAAGGAGCACTCTCAATCAGGCACAATGGAGCTTCTAGCAAGATAAGCAGAAATTCACACAGAAGTGATATTTTTATACCAGCAAGATAAAAGAGCCTTCCAAAGCCAAGCCTTGAGGCAATCAGATAACACAAAAGCTGCTTGATCAGTGTTTCCATCTTGGACTGAGTTCACTACAAACTCCCTGCTACCCCAGAGAGCTGTAAAGAACCACCTGTGTGGAACCAGTTAGTTGAAGCTAAAAAATTTATCTCCTAAGGTCCTCAATACTTTACTCTGTAGCTGTGACTGGACCCCCCTAAAAACCCTCCCACTTGACCAGGCTGTAGCATATTTCAACAAAACATTTCTACAACACCTAGACACTGTTGCTCCATTGTGCAAAATCAAGGTTAGAACTTCTACAAACCCCTGGCTCCGTAAAGAAACCAAACAAATCATCAAGTCCAGAGACACTGCCTGGCTTTACTATAAAAAACCAAAGAAATATAAAGCCTAAGTAAGTACCAAGAACTGCGCAACCATGCAAAAAATGCATTAGACTGGACAACAAATCCTACTACATGACATTACAAACTAAATACCAACACAGCCCCCAAAAATTTTGGAAAAATGTAAACCATCTACTAAAATCCACCCAAAAGGCTATCCCCAAACCAACCACCCCTGACACTAAAGTTCCCATCGAAACACAATTCAACTCCCACTTTGTGAACTCAATTCTATCCTTAGTATCACAGGACAGTTCCTACCTCACTATCCTCCCCAACACAAATAACACTAATACAAGCTTTACCCTCAAAACAGTTTCCACCACTTCAATCAAAAGCATGCTCTCCAAACTAAAAACCTCATCAACAACAGCCAACTTACTCCCCAGTTATTTCTTGAAACTCACAGCAGATGCTATTGCTATCCCAATCTGCACTCTCATAAACAGATCAGTTGTTGAAAACTATGTGCCCAAACTCTGGAAAATATCCTGTGTTACACCCATACATAAAGGTGGGACCTCCATTGAACTTAATAACTACAGACCCATTGCTTTACTCTCCCCCCTGGCCAAAATCCTAGAAAAATGCATCCATACCCAGGTACTAAAATATCTCCTAGACAGCAACATCCTGTCACCTAATCACCATGGTTTCAGACCTGCACATAGTACCACTACAGCCCTCCTCTGCTTCACAGACACAGTAAACCATCTCAAAAACGAAGGCCTACAGGTGTCAACTCTTTTTTTGGATATGTCCAAAGCATTTGACACAGTCTCACACCAAATCCTGCTAAACAACCTAAACCAATATCACTTATCAAATTCCACTCTTACCTGGTTCCAAAGCTACTTAACTGACAAGTACCAAGCTGAGAAATGGGAAAATTCTCTCTCTCCTCAGCTGTCCATAACTATAGGAGTCCCACAGGGTTCTGTTTTAGGACCACTACTATTCACAATCTTCACAAATGACCTCCATACCTCCACACAGCATGCATCTATCATTCAGTATGCAGATGATACTACCTTAATCTGTGCTGCACAAAACATTACCACCCTCCTGCAAACAACTCAACTAGCATTCTCTGACGTTGAAAACTACCTTACCAAAGACCAACTTATCCTCAATCCAAAGAAAACTCAGCTTATGATTATAACCAGTTCTAACAAAAACACTGATAGCAGTCAATTCGCTATCTACTCCACAAATGCTACTCCAATCACTCCAGTGGCACAGTCTAAGCTATTGGGAATAACCATAGACTCCCACCTAAAATTTTATAGTCATCTCAACTTAACTATTAAAAAGGTACATGCCAAACTGGGATCACTCTACCGTTTCAAACCATTTCTTACCAACAACACAAGATCAGCCATTGCTTGCTCCCAACTACTATCCACCCTACTCTATGCATCTCCCATTCTGACTAATCTCAACAAAACTGAACTAAGCAAAATGGAAGCCTGCTATAACAGAGTTGCCCGCTTTTCTGCAAATTGCTCATATAGAACTCATCACTGTACTGCTTTGAGATAGCTCCACTGGTTTGAACTGCTCAACCTCCTAACCTACAATCAGCTCTGCCTCTGTCAGTCTATCTATTACCTCCTCAATAAGTGTCCTGCCCTCAAAAACCTAGTACAACATCACTCAGCCAAAAGGCCTCTTAGATCATTAAGCAAACTACTACTATAATTCACCAACAGCTACAATAGCTTTGGAGACACACTATATAGTAGTTCAGTGGCTAAAAAATGGAACTCTCTCCCCACTAGCATACGTCCAAAACCTCCTTTAAAAATCTCATTAGGCAACATCTCAAGCAAAGTTGGCAGTGCCATGATTGCTCCCCAGGCTAGTGAAAGCAGATAAGGTACACATACTAAACCTAGAGTACTTGATAATAGTTTTCACTCTTACTCACAAACACTGGCCAATGCACAGTGTATGTACTGTACCTATGTACTATGTATGTATTCTGCCCAAGTTCCAAATTTCAGCTGTACACCACAAATCTATTAATTACCTTTATTTTTAAATTAATATTTTCTTGTTTGTTCTCTCCACTGTAACTGGTGATGTGCTGTATACCACTGTAAAAACATGCCTATTGTAATTTGTGTGTATATTGATCATTTTAAAGTAAAATAAATATGGTAAAGGAGCAAACAAAGGATGCAAATACTCAACAGCATATACATTCCTTCCACACAAGTATCGCAGACAGGAACAGTCCAAACTGGAATAAAAACTCAAGTTTATTCATGCACTGGTAAGCGCTTTCACCCCTTCAGGCTTCCACAGACCTTTAAAACTTGGAAGACAAGAACAATTCTACTTTTATACTTCAATAGTATACCAATTAAACAATAGATTAATCCAACCTGTAGCTAATTCATTCAATTTCAATAAAGTGGTATTCTCACTAAAAGAATCTCACATTGAAAGACTAAAAATATAGCCTACTACTTACAAATATATGATAATTTAAAAGCATAAAATACATTAACTACATGGTTTAAAAATAATTATTCATGATAAATTTGTAGAACATAACTAAAACCCAAACATACAATGGAACTGTGCTCTTTCAAGACATAGAGTAACATAAAAAATGCTCATAAAAATGTGTTCTATAATGAGGAATATATAATGCATGCAAACTACACACATCAGCTCTCATACCGTCAGGCACAATGGAGCTTTTGGCAAGATAAACAGAAATTCATACAAAATAATGTTTTTATTCCAGCAAGATAACAGACCTGATATGATCTATTCTTCATGAGGCTTGGAACAGTCTGTCTAACTTTACTCGATTTCTGTTGTCCATCGCTTACCTAACACAGCAATCTTCCAAGATGTATTCATCAGTAGCTCTGTCAATATATCCTTCCTTTATCTTATTCCATTCACAATTGCCCTCTCTTCTGGTCAGTCATTGCTATTATTTATGGCTTCTTCCATGTGCTCTAAATGAACCCAGCCTTTTCTCTTCATAGCGCCTGAGGATTCCACAGCCTCTCATTTTTACCATGCCCAGCATTCCTTTCACATACAACGCTGTTGTCCTTTTCAATACTACCCCTCTTCTCTTCCACCTCAGTGTTACAGTATGAGTTCCTTAGCTGATGTAGTCTTACAATGCTGATCATATACTTGGGTTCTGTTTTACATACTTATTCTACTACTGCAGCTTGCTTTATCTAGCTTTCTCTTTCTTCAATGTTTTCCTTTTCCTGATGTGACTCTGCAACATCTTAGTTTTTTAATGCATGAATACTGAATCCAGCCCTACATAGTTCTCTGATGCATCTATAGTTTCCATTGCCTTGTTGCAGACTTCCATAATTTTCACTTACTACTTTTTCTGTTCATTGCATTCACTGGTGCTATACATTGTTATCTTGAAGCACCCTGTTTCAAAGCCCTCTTTCTGCTCATTTTTATAAATCCCAGAGTCATACTACAGGATGACTTCATCCACATCTTTGCTGAGGTCCCTTTTTCTCATAGACTTCATATCATAATCTTCGTCTTCAAATTATTATACATATTTTTACTACACTCTTCCCAAAAGCACTGTATTTTCAGCTTGCCTCCACCTCCACCTCCACTGTTGCTTTAAATTTCTCTAAAACGTATTGCTTATATTTGACATAGTTATATTAACATATGTCTTTTCTAGTTCTTTTGATATTTTTCCTCTTATTTTTTAAACAGAAAAAGCACTTTAAGAGCACTTCACTAAACAGCCGAGTTTCAGCTTTGGTTGGAGGTATGCTAGTACAAATATGTTTTTCAATTTTCTCAGTAACAGTTTGAAGTTCTGATTTGCTTTTCTAATACTAATGTGCTTCTTTTTTGTGTTTTTTTGTTTTTTTTCTAGACCAATGCACTTGCATGAGGCACTGTTCACTTTTAAAAGGCTAATCTCTCTTGTTTCACCTTTGGCCTCTTAAGATGATTTTTATATCAGACATAAGCTGATATGGTTCATATTCAAAATGGTTTTTAATCACCTTGATAAGTCTTTTTAACTTCCTATACTCACTCTTTAATTGTTGTATACTGAGTTTCATCATCTGTCATTATATAGCTAATTGATTTTAAACAGTAATTTAGGAGATACAGAGACATTTGTCTGGAAAACAGTCGTTTTGTGCACCAGAGGTAGAATAGTAAATTAAATGCATGCCTCAGGGAACTCATGGCTAAATATGCCTTTGTTCATATTTGTTTGTTTCCAGTGTAGATTACTAGCTGTAAAGGATGCTTTCTCTTTTGCCTGGGACTCCTCATTTATATGTGTTTCAGTTACCACGTCAGTCAGTTGAACATATATGTGATGAACATTACCAGGAAGTAATGAGTTTGCATTGTACTTGTATGCAAGTTAATAGTATTCAATGTTTTTATCCTCTTACAGCTCTACATTATGGTCATAATGGTGATGCACAGAGCAAAAAAGTGCCAGTATGAAAACTTGATTTTTCTGAACAGTGATCTATCATAGTTAATAGGATCTATATTAAATTCTCGAAAGCCGACAATGTCGAATCTGACATTGTTGACACGAGAATAGCGAAACTGCAGAACATTGAACAAGTAAATGGAAATCCTACATTGTTTAGTTTTTTTTTTTGTTGTTTTTATTTTTATTTCTGAACATTCCATGTTTTAACAGTTCGATCACTAAAGGTCGACCTTTAGTGATTCGAACTGTTAAATATTCAGTGTTCTAATATAGACCCTAGTTAATATCAGTTTTTATGTAGCCACATATTTTTTTTGTTTTACTCTATATCATTACAACACAGATTGTAGTGCACTGATTAATTAAATCTCATGAAGAAATGTGGCATTATTTGCTTTTAATTTTATTTTGTTGAATGTGTGGATCCTGTAAGTCTATGGCTCTTATTTTCTGGAATATCAAGGTGTCACCTATATGAATAGAATACTATGGCTAGAATCATGAGGACAGCTCTCTTTAACCTCTACCACAGCAACCACCATCTTAGGCAGATGGACTTCAACATATCATCCCATGTAAAGGGTAGAAGCTCTGGAATGCAACACCACCTAGCCCATGCTGATCTACTGTGTCGTCTTTTGTATATGACTTGAGGTCCCTAGTAGTGGAATAGAATGTTCAACCTTCTGCTGTTATTATTATTGTTGTTATTATTATTATTATTATTAATAATAAAGATGAGTATGCAGCTTGCTGAAATGCTAACTGAAAATGAGCCATGTTAATTTAACTTGGTGTTCAGAACAGTGTAACCCCTCTTAATATGGACACGGTACAGTTTTGCAAATCTGTTTCACTCAAAATACAATGTAGAGAATGATGTTTGATTGAAATGAATTGTTAACTATGTGGATACTGACTATGAAAGTACGTGAATAATCAAAAATGGGATCTGAAACATTTGCAACAGAAATATGGTTTAGATGGATGTGTCACACTGAAACGTCTAACAATCAACACATACCTCTCAACCTTTCAGTGCAAGAAATCTGGACAAAGCCAGAAAGAATGGGGGGGGGGGAGGTAAAGGCTTACAAATAGGGATAGAATTTAAATATTGCTCCTATAAACTTAGAAAGTTTCTAGAATAAAAGGTTTTACATTATTATGTATTTTCTGAAGGCTATAAAGTCTTAAACTCAAATGTCTGTCATTATTTAACATTATTTAGTGACTTCAATCTTCAATGATTTGCCAGAAAACCACACATTTTTTGAGGAACAGACCAAAAATATGAGACAAAAATCTGGACATTCTATGAAAATCTGTACAGTTGAGAGGTACAAACACTGTACAAAAATTATGTCTCCTCTCCATGCTAATGTATTTCAGTTGCTATTGCTCCAATGTTATTCTAACACATTGCAAGTCATCCATCTTGTGACAAGTCGAGATTTTAGTTTTTAGATTTCACTTTTATTGTTAGAAGTAGAAATGTCACTACCATTACATAGCTGTGAATTTCAGGATAACATTTTTGAACTAAAATACATGCAACATCTGCTGGCATATGCTGAGTGCAAGCGTGTGTAATTTCTCTTGATGCACTAGCAATGAGTGTAGTACAGAATGAATTAGGGGAAAAAAGAGATCTTCAGTGACTTACACGGACAGATCACTGCATTGCTACGTTTATTTACATAGTCATGTTGATAAAAAGAAATGTTTCCTGTCTAGCATGCCTTGTTTGTTTAATTATCTTTCAGTTGTCCCACCTTCTCCATGTCTCTTAGCTCACCACCCATCAGAAGCAATTGTGAATGATTCTATAGTTTTATACTTTACTACCTTCACAGGTAGCCTGTTTGATTCCCTTATTACTCTTTCCATGAAAAATCACAGACCATTTGAATGTCTAGTTGAATTGTATACCCATAATGTGGTAGACAGTCCCCCACTCCTCTCACTTTCCTCTTGAGCTGCATGTCATCACAATCTTCCTTAAATGTCCTCTGCAACAGTGACATTCTCCCCCTCCTCACTTGGCAGACCTGCAGCTTGGTGCTGATGCATTAGTAGACAATGATGTGATGATACAATACAGTGCAGTTAGGCAGATCATATTCTGCAGGCAATGGGAGAGTTATAGTGGCATAACCTTCTGAATAGCTGCCAACAATAGTTACATTACCATGTCACTGTGCAGAGGTGTGGTGTCATTGATCAGGTAAGTGTTGCAGTATCCCTGGATACACTGTGGTTGCTATAATGTAGATTTATTTGTGTCTCAGGTTGGTGCTCTAATATGTTAATGATGAAACCTTCCTTGTCTGAACCTTAGCACAAGTATTACATAGGTGTGGTTCATAGGTTCATAGGTGTGTACTAGGCTAACAGCCCTGGTACCTATATAAGCCTAGCCCAAGAAGATTCCTTGGCATCATGCCACCCAAAGTTAGTTCCCTGTTAGTGCCCCTGTCAAGCAAGGCCACTGAAGTTATCCCTGGGGTGAACTTCCTATTGCCCATCCACTTGATAAGATTTCTCTTAAAGAGGGCCAGTGAAGTGCTCAGCTTGACGTGAATGGGAAGTTTGTTCCAGAGTATGGGAAATCTCTGGGTTAGGAACCTGTCCATCCAGCATGTTCTGTTTATTGTGATAATGCGGTTTAGGTCCCTGGAGCGTGTGGCACAGAGGGATTGGGATTTCTTTAGGTGTAGCATATCTAGCAGCTCTGTGTCAGACATGGCTTTGTAGGTCAAGCAGAGATCACTTCAAAGTAGGCGATAAGAGACAGAGTATAGCTGGAGTTTTTTGAGTCTGTCCATGTAGGGCATGTGTCTAAGGCCTAAGATCCTCTTAGTAAGGTATTTTTGTGGCCTTTCCAGTTGTTGTAGGTGTCTAGTGGGATGCATACCAAATGGGGGGTTGTATTCTATAACAGGTCTAATGAGGGATGAGTAGAGAGGGATTATGACCTCCTTCTTCCTGGATGAGAAACCTTTTGCAATGAGATGTGCCACATAGAAGGACTTTCTGACTACAGTGGCAATGTGGTTATCAAAGAAGAGGTTGCTGACAACCTGTGTCCCCAGGTCTTTTATCACACCTTCGGTGTTTAGTGGACTACCGCCAATTTGGTAGTTCATGGGTACTGAATTTTTCCCAAAGGGAATGACAATGCACTTTTTGGCACTGAGCTTAAGGCCATGGTTCTGGCACCAGTCATTGGTGTCAGTGAGGCCTTTTTGTAGAATGTCTACATCAGTTGGAGAATCAGTAATGGCTCCCAGTTTGCAATCATCTGCGAACTTGGTCAGCCAGAGTCTCTTCGTGTTGGCTTGAACTTCAGAAAAGTATCTGCCAAACAGGCGAGGACCTAGGACCAATCCCTGTGGGGCACAACTTGTAACTGGTTGGTAGTCAGATTTGGAGTCTGCTACTTTCACAGTGTGGGTTCTATCAGTGAGCCATTTGGGAACCCATCTTATGACATAGGGGTTTATGCCTAATTTAGTAAGTCTATCTATGATTCCTGAGTGAGGGATGGTGTTGAAGGCCTTGACAAGATACAGGTAGGCTGTGTGAACTAGCTGGCCCTCATCCACAGCTCTGGTGACAGACTTGAAGAAGTCTATCAGGCTGAGCAGGCATGATCTACCTTTCACAAGCCCAAACTGCATGGGGCCCAGAGTTTGGAGATACCCTATGTCCTTATTTATAAGGTCCATGATGATGTGTTCCATAGCCTTACATATCAGACTCATCAGGCTAATGGGGCAGTAGTTCCCAAGGTCTGTAGTCACTCCCCCTTTGTGAAGTGGGATGACCGTAGCAGTGCACCATTCGGTAGGAACAAAGCCTGAAATAAGGCTGTGATTGAACAGGGTACTCAGGTGTGGTGCCAGTTCACTTTGTAATTCATGTAGAACACAGCTAGGGATATTATCAGGTCCCATTGAAGCTGTATTCTTGGCATTGCACAGTGAGGTTTTTACCTGCATAGCTGTGATAATAGGGACATGGCATTCCTCAGGTATTGCGATAGGCCCTTTAGAGGGTGAAAGGGGGGGGGGGTAAAGCTCGCATTGAGCCTGTCAGCCAATATGTTGGCAATATCCGTTGATTCTGTATATGTATTGCCATTGTGTTGTAACTCAGAGCATATCTGAGTATTGCCTTGTAGATTCTTGACATAACTATAGAATGCCTTGTGATTGTCTTTAGAATCTGCAGCAATTTTGTTTTTGTAGCTAGCTTTAGAGGATTTGATGATGGATCTCAGTTTTTTTCTGAGGCTAACAAGGGAGTTTTTCCAGTCTTGGGAATTCACCCTTTTCTGCAACAGTTTTTTCCTTCCGTTGTAGAGTTTGTTTATAGTGGGGGACCACCAGATTGGCTTCCTTTTTTTGGACGAGAGTGTCTTGGTTCTGTTTGGTATGGTCCGTTCCATGCATTTGTGTATGTGCTCATACAGTGCATTGGTGTATGATTCAGCAGACATGCACCTATTTTCCATTTGCATGGATGTCGTGAAGTTAGCCACCTCTGTTTTTAGAAGCCCAAAATTGGCTTTAAAGAAGTTTTTATGGTGGTTTCCTTTGGGGGGGTGAGGGTGGCATGTGGATATCCATGGTGATTAGATTGTGGTCAGACCTGACCAGGGAAGAGTTGATTACTGGTATAGAGCAATGGTTTCCCATGTTAGTAATGACCAGGTCAAGGATGTTTCTACCCCTGGTGGGGTAAGACTGAGTTGGTCCAGGGAGTTGGAATTAATGAATTCCAGAAAATGGTGAGCAAGTGTGTTGGTACATGAGTCATTTTCCCAGTTAATGGAGGGGTAGTTAAAGTCCCCCAGTATAAGGGTATTGGGTTGTACCCTAATATTTTCCAGTGTGTTTAGGAATGTGAAGTGGGAGTCTTGGGACATGGTGGGGATCTATAGCAGGCTACAACCTGGACTGCAGTTTTACCCAGTGTTAGTTGTACCTAAAGCATCTCTGATGCATTATGTTGGTCTACTAGTCTGGAAGTGTGCATATTTTTTATGAATATGGAAACACTACCACCTTTAGTGGTTCTGTCCAGGTTTAGGGGCCAAAAGGTGTGGTATGAATTATAGCCTGGTAGTGCTACACTTTTTTATTTCCAAATACATAGTTTAATCCATTTGCCTAGAAAGATGCAGCGGTAGAAAGCTTACAACTTGCATGTGCACTTTTACTCTGACATTGCTTTTTCACGTACATGCCTGTGTTAACTAAACAGTTGTATAAATGTGGCAGAGATTTGTTGAACAACATCATGATGCTTTTGGCCAAAATGATGCAGTGTACCACCATAGATTTTTTGGAAGAAGCCCAGCTGTTCCCTCAGTCTTCTCAGCTTTTGCAAAATCCCTGAGAAATCCTTGTGTTCATTATGATGAAATGGCATGCAGTAATTCGTGTGCAGGGTTATGAACATAAGTTATCCCTGGCAGTGTCAGTGAATCAGCCTTTAGGGCTGAAAGACTAGAGGGCTTTGGGTTCTGTTCCCACACCAGGTGATTGTTTGCTGACACTGCAATGCATCATTAAGGAGTGCTGCAGTGCTGTGTAAGCTATTTTTCAGATGAGTTGTTCAACTGAGATCCCATCTTCTTAAGTTAATGATAGCTTAATCTATTGTAAACAATACTACAACACATACTGAAAAGAGTATGGGAAGTTCCAAAATTCCCTGGCCAAACTTCCCCTAGTAGTATAAATACCACCTCAGATTTTCCCTGAAAAGTGGCCATTAGCCTAGATGACTAACTCAGTTAACAAAGGATAAATAAATAAATATGACATAAAATCCTTCCCTTCTTGAAATTTTTCTCTGTCCCTTTGTGCCAAGCATTACATTGTGTGTCTGAATCATATGAAATTCAGAGAAGCATCATGAGATGATTCAATTCTCATGATAGAGTAGCTTCACCACTTTAAGGGGATGTAGTGAGGTACACCAGGAGTTCTATATTTAGTGCTAGAGACTGCATGTAGTAAAGTAGGTTAAATCTTGGAAAGGGTTCAGAAAAAGATGCCAATGTTTACAAAAGGGTAGGGAAAAACATAATAAGAAGGAAAAGTTGTATAAGTTACAAAGGTGTGCATTGAAATTCAAATTCTCATGATGTAATTTCCTCAAAATTATTAAAGTTTAGGATCTGTAAATGTTTCTTTTTGTTGTGGCAACCCCCCACACCCCATGCTTCTAAATAAACTAGTTATGCATTTGCGTTTTTATTGAGGTTTAGAGAGAAAAGTGACTTCAAAAACTGTCTTTCTTAATTTTTAAACATCAGTATATTCCATTTGTAATTCTGAGGAATCCTAAATTGAACACATACTTATTAGAGGAGAAAATGGATATGAAAACATGATACACACTTATAAGCCTGTCAGTGAGACTTGGAGGTTGCTACTGAGAGATTTTAGCAGAATGGCATATACATCAGAAGTGACACAGCTCACAAAATGTAGGACATTCAAGGGTTATGTGTGAAATATTTTAATTTATATGGCTAATGAAGTTGGACTTTGGAAGATTCTAGACAAGATAATGATAGAATATAATTCTCAAATTAAGGCTGGACAAGAGAATTGTGTTTTATTGCAGGGAAGACAGAAACATAGTCGTACTGCCTTTCAGGTAGACATTTTGAATGATAGTTTTTTTTTTCAATTGACTTTACAATGTAGTGCAATATTATGGAATGTCGAAATGCTGTTTTATTTATTTATTTATTTGTTGATATTTGATTGCCAGGAAAGTCCAACTGTGTATGAGCCCATTTGTACAGGAGGCCCAGGGAAAAAAGCTCTAAGGTATTACAAAACATTTTAAGAACAATAATCGTACAATCTTCAAAAATAATACAAAAAATCTACAGCTTAAGACATTATACCAAATTAGACATAATATGAAAATATTGGTTAAGAATAGATGTGAGTTACATGATGATTTAATATTTAGAGAAATTTTAGCCAGTTCATAGGGAAATTAAAGGTAAGTTAGTGTAATACAAATAGGAATTGCAATGTGAGTTGAAAAAAAAGCAGGCTTGTGGTACATTTTGAGAGAAATCCAGGGGAGACAAATTGAAAGAAGTAAGGATGTGAGTGAAGAAGAGGGAGTGAGGACGTATAAGGTATGGATAGGTATTTGTTCACATTTAAGGATATAGTTTATCCTGGTGTTAAGCAAAAACAGAGACAGCTTTTTGCTAGGAAATCTTTCAAAGTGGTTTTGAAGACTAGGAGGGAGGATATTTAACTGATGGATACAGTTAAGGAGTTCCAGGCCTTGCAGCATGATAAGAATATAGACAATGCACAACAGATTTGATAGGTTTGTGGACAGACAGCAATTTTTAGTCATTGGATCATAATGACCGACTGGGAACATAGCTGTCGAGAATGGTATTTGGTGCCAGACAAGCAGACGGATGCTGCATAATTTTATAGGTGGTAAGAGGTTGTTTATATGTTAGCTGATGGGGTAGTTCTAACTAATTTAGGCTTTTTAGTGCCATGCGGTGGTGAGTTCTAAAAGGCGTATTTGCTGCAGATTTAGCAACTTTGTTATAGCATTGTTTACGTTTTGATTTGTGTGGTGCCGATAGATCAGTAAAGATGTAAGCACCTTAAAGTAGTGTGCAAAGGAGATAAGTAGAGGCAAATGCAGTTTTAGTTGCTTATGCAATTTTGTATATACCGGTCAAATTTAAGATTATTATCCACAATCATCCCTAATAATTTGCTATGAGAAGTGACTTCAATCATTGTATTATCAAGAGAGTGGACTTTATTTTTTTATTTTTCATGAGAGAGGGATTTGGAGAAAAAAGTAGTAGTTTAGTTGTTTTTTGGGGGGGGGGGGTTGAGCACAAGTTGTGAGTTACAAAGCCATGTTTCAGTGGTTGTTAAAGCTTCCTGAATATGTTTTTGGAGGTGTGCCACGTTGTCAGAGGTGCAAATGAATGTGGAGTCATCTGTGTACTGTATTCTGGAGGCCTGTTGTGTGAATCTGTTGAGGGTATTGATGAGAATGTTGGGATCTTGTGGTACACTGGTGGTGACTTTGAGGTACGGAGAGAGGGTGGTGTGCCATTTTACTGACTGATACCTGGTAGTGGTAACTAGTAGTTTTTGAAGCACAAAAATGTAGGTTGAGAGAGACTTATTGAGGACATTTGAAGTAGAACTGTCCTGTAACAATTTGTGTCAAAGGATTTAAACAAGTCTAGAAATAAGGAGGAGACTTGTTTTTATCTCTAGCTTTATTGACAGTATCTATATAGGATAGAAGTGTAATATTAGTACTATGGTAAGGATTAAAGCCACGTTGGATGGGGGATAGGATTTTTTCCTGCAGGAGCAATCATTTTTCAATACATTTTGCAAGTATTGTGGAGAGGGGGGTGTAAGATTGCTATAGGTGTAAAGTTAGTAATGTCTGTTGAATTTTCTCCTTTGTGCAAAGGGATTGTGTGTGACTTTTTCCAGAGATAGAGATTGTGGGATTCCTGGACTGACCTATTTATAAGGACTGAGAAATGACAGGCAATGCTATTGTTGGCTATTTTAAGATACTCTCTTGGCAAGCCATCAGCTGAAGTAGAGCGTGGTTTGAGTTTGTTTGAGTAGTTTTATATAGGCTGTAGGTAGAGGTTTGAAGGTGAAAGTGGATATGGTGATGCATGGTTGTTGGGCAGGGTTATGATTAGGCGTTGGAGAATCCTTGGTTAGAGATGCTGTACTAGATAAGAGTCAAACTGAATTGCAGTTTTGATTGGTGAGTTGTTGGGAAAGGGGCTAGGGTTGCATTTTTGGCCAGGATGCAAGATTTCTGTAATGGCTGCCCAGAATTTTTTTAGGGTTGTGTTTACTATTATTCTGAAAGTTATTATAAACATAGTTTTTTTTTGGTTTTGTTTATTTGCATTTTAGTATGACTGTGAAGAATTCTGAAGTTTTCACGATATTGTGGCGTTTTTATATTTTTACCATGCTCTCCATGCTTTTTCTCTATTCTGCATTCTACTCTTTTGGATAGCGAAATTGTATAATTTTCTTTTACTCTTTTCCTTCTATGAGGTGCGAGGCTCTTTAGGATATTCAGGCAATCTGTAATGAATTCATTTGCAGAATCATCTAAGGGGAGGATTTTTGGAAGTTCCAGTTAATAGATAATAGGGTAGTAATGTACATTTATGGGTTACATTTGGAAAGTTTGGATGCTGCATGTTGTTTTAAAAAGTGAATGTGTGAGATGTCTGGTTGTATACACTGGAAGGTGATCACTGAGAGAGTCTAACATTGTACCTGTGGTGATGTATTTGCTAGAGTTTGATAATAGGATCCCGTCTAATAGGGAATGTGATATTCCTACTCTGACTAATGAGTAGTGATATAAAGGGATGACAGGACTGGATATATTAATAAAACTAAAGGAAAGATGTACTTCTGTTGTGCTAGAATATTAGTGGATATATTGATAAAAGTAAATATCAGATGTATTTCCATTGTACTATATGCTGGTCTATATCTATATCAAGATCATGTGTAAAATAGTCTGCTAATTAGCATAAGGGATTAAAGTTACGTGTTGCTTTTGGTCTTCATCCTCTAATTTAGGTATGTTTCCCTCAGGCTCTGCCTGTTTGGTGACATTTGTTTATTTTATTTTATTTACTGTTTGTTCATTGGGTAAGTGGACTAGTCTGTTGACCATTTTCCTCAAAGAACAGAAAATACATGACTATCTTTCAATATAATATTATATACAAAATAACTATACAGTAAAATTCAGAACATAGCAGTAAGATGAATGGAGGCTAATATTAAAATATCAAGTCAAACTGCATTGAGAAAAACATATATACAAAGTACAAGGCAGAATATACATAACAATGCAATTATAAATATAATACATAAACTCGTACATACATGCAAAATATTTACAAATAAGATGACACCAGCTTTTAAGGCAGCATTTGGTCATTTTATTGTGTTATGACTTATAAAAGCCAATTCGATTAAGACCAGCTAATCAAACAGACTGGGCTAGAAGCCTGTTTTCAGTGGAGACCTGGGGAGAAAAGCTCCAGTACAGTGACAATAGAATTAAACTAATAGTTATATACATAAATAGGAAAAAAAATGCATTTTATACAGTTACACGAGAAGTACAAGTAATTGTGTAAAAATATAATTAAACAAAGTTAAATGATAACAATATGTAAGTTATAAAGAGAGCAATGTGCAAAACATATGAAGACAATTCAGAATTGTTAGGGCATAAGCTAGATAGTTTTACAGAGCATGAGGTAATAAGCCCTTGCTTTTTAAAAGGTACTTAAAAAGGTACATGCAAATGGAGTTAGAGAAGTAAATAGGATAAGGAACTAGCCAGGAGCCATACAGCTGCAGAGCCGCCTACTGTTGAGATAATCTTTTAGGGCTTTTTTAAATGAGGAGAAGTTTAGGTTATTTTGGATGTGCTGAGGAAGAGTATTCCAGTCCTTAGCTATTTTGCAGGAGTACAGGGAGTCACCATAGTAGTTGTGAGACTGGGTAACTTTTAGCATAAGTTTGTCGGATGATCTAATGGTTCTACAGGTAAAGTTAGGTTGTATCAGCTTTAAAAGAGCAGGGTAGCTACTGGGGTTGTGAATGACTAAATGAGCAAAGGTAAATTGGTTTTGCGGTAAGAGCATGGGCAGTTCTAGCCAGTTGAGCTGTTGAAGAATGGAGCAGTGATGCGTTTTATAGGGCTGATTGGCAGCAAACCTAGCTATCTTGTTATACATGACTCTAGGTTATTAAGGTCAGACTTATGAAGCTTGGTGAAGATAGGTGAGCAATAAAGGAGGGAAGATAGCAAGTGAGATCCAGCTGTGACTAATCTGGTTTAGTGTGTAAGGTATGGTTTGGCTCTATAGAAGGCAAAACGCTTGGAGTGGACTATTTTGATTGTTAGGGAGATGTGTTTATCAAACTTTAGTCTGTCATCTATTGTGACACCTAGAAGCTTAGTTTGGTCAGTAGGTTCTATTTTAGTGCAATTAGAAGAGTGAATAATGAGGGGTGGTAAGCTATGCATGGGTGATTTGTTTGTGAAGATCATTAACTTGGTCTTGTTTGGGTTAAGAATGAGTTGATGGCTGAAGAGATAATTCTCAATGTCTTGAAAAGCTGATAGTGTTTTGTGCTGGAGTTGTTGTGGGGAGGGGGCTGAGCAGATAAGAGAGTAATCGGCATAATGGATGACAGTTGCAAGTTGGGTGGCTGAATTTAGGTTGTTAGTAAATATGGAAAAGAGGAGGGGACCAAGTATGGAAGCTTGGGGTACCCCAGTGGTGATAGGTAGGAGTGGTGAGAGTATGTTGTCCCATTTTGTAGCTTGTTGTCGGGTTAGTCAGTTAGCTGAGGAACCATGCGAGAAAAGATGGGTTGAGATTATAAGTTGAGAGTTTATGAAGTAACAGTTGATGGAATAGGGTGTCAAAGGGTTTTGACATGTGCAGGAAAATTGCTGAGACTAACTGTCCTTCATTTTTAAGGTGACAGATAGTAGCAGTAAAGGTTATTAGTGCTGTGTTAGTGCTTTGTTTAGGGCTAAAGCAATGCTGTGAGCTGGATAGTAGTTGTTAGTGGTTTGGTGATTCATGAGTTGTTGGTGTATGCATTTTTCCAGGATTTTGGCTATGGGAGAGAGGTAGGTATGGGTTGATAGTTAGAAATATCTCTAGAAGGGCCTCCCTTGTGGAGGGTATGATGTGGGAAGTTTTCCAGAGGAGGAGAAGTACATAGTATTCAGAGACAGGGTGATTGATTAGGATTGATATGGGTTAAGCGATGGATGGAGCAACTAATTTAAAAAATTTGTTGGGTAGTTTGTCAGCAGCAAGACTACAGGGTTTTAGTTTGCTTAGGAGTTTTTTATGTATGCTGTTTGAATCGGATGAAAGGAGAAAGAGTTAATGAGTTTAGTTGTCGGTGAGGGGACTGTGAGTGGTAGATTTTCTTTGTTATCTAGGAGGGCAGTGATAGAGGTAATAAAGTGACAGTTGAACTGTGAGGCTAAGGGTTCAGAGGTACTAGATGAGGAGAGAGCAGAGGTGGGAATTTTACCAGGGTTAAGTAGGTGGCTGATGTTTTGCCAGAACTTTTGGGGGTTGTGCTGGTACTTTTGTTGACAGATTAGAAAGTAGTTTTTTTTTTGTCGAGGATGATTTTTTTCTTAGCTTGGTTTCTTAATTGCTGATATTGGATTAGTTTGCCTTTGTCCTTGGTCATATGATATAGTGATCAAGCTCTAGCTTTTTGTTTAATTAGAAGTTTAGTTTCATTACATAGCCAAGGTAATTGTTTGGATTTGTGGCATATTTTCCTGATGGGCCAAGATTATTTAAGATGTCAAGAAATTTGTTGTTGAAGTATTCCACTGCAAGGTCTAGTTGTAGGTTTTTTAAAGGAGACCAGTCACAATGTTGAAGTAGTAGATTAAACGTGTCAAGGGAGAAAGTTTTGTTGCTATGGATGTATGTGTATGGGATGCAGGTTTGGGATTCTATTTTTTTTCTGACTAGAAATGTAGGGGAATGGCCACTTAGTGTGACAGTTAACAGCCAGCTTGGTACCCCAGGTTAGGCTTGGTGGTCAGTATCCAGTCAAGCAATGACTATTTTTGGAGCATTGTCAGTGTGGGTAGAACAGCTTATGGTTTGGGTGAAATTTAAAGATTAATAAAGTTGGCGGGGCAGGTAGAGTTAAAGGAGAGCCAGTCAAGTTTGAAATCACCTAAGATGATAGTTTCTTCATTAAAAGAAGACGCGGACCAAAAGAGAAGGGATTCTATGCTGTGATGGGTGTTTCCTGGAGGCAGGTAGGAGGCTATGATAATGATGTTTTTTTAGAGTTAATATGTAGGCATGTGATTAGGATTTCAGCCTTGCGGATGTCTGAGGGAGTACAATTTATTTTTTCTATACTGATAGAGTCTTTATACATAATTGCCACACCCCCAACCCGCTTGTTTAGCCTATCTTGTCTTATGATATTATATCTATGTGTTGCTATTTCAAAGTCTTTGATGTGGGCCTTTAACTAGGTTTCTGTTATAACAGCTATGTCAGGAGAGTAGGTGGCCAGGGTAGTATAGAACTCAATTTTATTTTGACAGCTTCTGAGATTGAAATTGGTTATTAGAAGATCTGAGTTAAAGGTTATTGGTAGTGAGGTATATAGGGTGGTATCATTGCAATTTTGGTCTGTTGCAGTAGAAGGTGACCTTGGAGGGAACTGTTGATTCAGATGGAAGTTACATTTGGGACATGGGTTAGGATGGCTATCTGCCTGGAGTTTTATATGTGTTAGGGAGTGCAATACTAGGTTTTTTAGTTTAATTTATAGTCAGTTATATTTGTACGTGGACAACCGAGGGTTGATGGCATGTATTTGTTTAAATGGGAAGAGCACAGTATTGTAGTTGTGATACGGATGTGGGCTGATGAGACTATAAGGTTTAGATATGTGTTGAGGAGATGTACATGTGAGTGTCGGGGAATGATAAAGTAAGATTTTAGAGTTATGGAGGTCTGTAGCATTGTAAGCAAGCCAGAATAAAAGAGTTGTGTAGCAGTGCAGGGAGATGTAGAGCCTCATAGTGGGAAGGGTTTAATGCCACAACTTGAGGAAGAGGAGTAGAGTAACAAGGGGCAGGGAACTGTGCTTTATGAATGGTTATAGGGCAGAGAAAAAATGTTATTAAATTAGAAGAGGGTTTTCTATGAATGATGTGGTGAGGAGGGGAGTGAAGAGCTGAGGGGGTGGGATGATTAGTAGAAGTGGTAAGGGGTGTACTACACTTAGATATAAAGGAAATGAAAGAAGGGGTGGGTGGGAATGGATGTAGGGTAGGGGCGCAGAGTGAGCCAGAGCATAGTGAGGGTGAACAGAGCGGGTTGGACCAGGAGCTAGTGTAAGCACTCCACCAAAAGCACTCAGCAAGCTAAGATGTGAGTTGTACTTTTAGTGAATGATTTTATCTGTAATTATTGACCAAAGGTCTATTGGACTAGTGGATCCCTATTGTAAAAGGGAAGGAAATAAAGAAATATGTAAGTTTCTTGCACTGCTCATGAATCAATTTAGCAGTGCTGAGGGGCTGTAAGTGGGAGCATGGCCTACACAAAACAAAATTTTCAGAATAAATGTAAAGCATTTGATGCTTCTAGTAGTCAAGGAATGTATTATTTTTACTGCATAGTCATTGTAGATAATTGAAGTCTTACCAGTATAGTAAATGGACAGAGGCAGGTAAAATGCTTAATTTGATTTCCAGCTATAGCTTATATGACATGTGAAATGTGAGTTATTTACTGATTATGTTTTATATTTAGAATTATATAACACAAGCACTTATTAATGCATTTAATCAAATTTTGACTTAAAATGACAAGTTAAATATTGTTGTATTTAACCTTAGATTTATAGTGTCATGATAAAAACATAAAATTATAATACAAGCACAGGGAAGAAGTATAGAAGTGAATAGTGGTGTATAGTATAGTGTAATATGATATAGGACTGTATATACTCTGGTATGACTTTACTAACCATTATACCATTTAGTGAATACTTCCTATTCCAAATTTGTCACTCGTCTACAGTCTTAAGACTTATCTGTATATGAATTATTTAAGTAAAAATCAATTAATTAATAACAACTTTTAATTAAGAATACCTAAATGGCTGAACTCTGAGCATCCATATGCTGCTACAGTGCAGAAAAGTCTTGATTAACAGCTGAATGAAGTAAAAAGACACAGAGCCACTCTAACACTTGGATCTGCCTTTCAAGTTTGTAAGAAACACAACAGCATCACAACATTAAGGCAACTAAAAGTTTTGCTTTTGCTTTAAGGCATAAACATGAGAATACTGAAATGTGCAAAGGACTCAGACAAACAGTACAAATAATCTTCTACATATCTGATAGAGACAAAAATGCATAAAATTGCATATTCAGGCAGCTTCTTTATGGCAAACTGAAGAGATTGTGTAATGTAAGTGCATCAGCTGAGTTTTATGATGATCTCTGGCTGGGCCATTCCAAAACTTAAATTTTCTTCTGGTGAAGGCATTCTTTTGTTAATTTGGCTGTATGCTTGGGATCATTGTTATGTTGAAAGGTGAAATTCCTATTCATCTTCATATTTCTAGCAGATACCTGAAGGTTTTGGGCCAAAGGTGACTGGTATTTGGAACTGTTCAAAATTCCCTCCACCTTGACTAAAGCCCCAGTTCCAGCTAAAGAAAAGCAACCCCAACGCATGATACTGCTGCCACCATGCTTCACCAT
Source organism: Protopterus annectens (assembly GCF_019279795.1). Classification (NCBI taxonomy): domain Eukaryota; kingdom Metazoa; phylum Chordata; order Ceratodontiformes; family Protopteridae; genus Protopterus; species Protopterus annectens. The sequence goes on from NC_056740.1 coordinate 94,110,870, forward strand.
GGGGATGGTGTTCTTTTGGTGATGCGAAGTGTTGTTTTTGCTCCAAACGTACCTTTTGTAATTGTGGCCAAAAAGTTCAACCTCGGCCTCATCAGACCATAACACATTTTCCCACTTGCTTTTGGGAGACTTGATGTACTGTTTTGCAAATTTTAGCTGTGCCTGGGTGTTTTTCTGTGTATAAAAGGCTTCCATCTTGCAACCCAACCCATAGGCCAGACATATGGAGGATACGGAAGATTGTTGTTACATGTAGTACACAACTAGTACTTGCCAGAAATTCCTGCAGCTCCTTCACTGTTGTAGGTCTCTTGGCAGCCTCCCTGACCAGTTTTCATCTTGTCTTTTCATCAGTTTTGGAGGGATGTCCAGTTCTTTATCCTACTAGGACAGCTGAAATTTATTTGGGGTTAATCAGAGTCTCTTTAATTGATGTCAGGTGTGTACCAAGAAGACTGACTGTTGTAATCAAAGCAAAAGGTGCTTCAACAAAGTATTAGTTTAAGGGTGTGCTAACTTATGCAACCAGCTTATTGTATGTTTTTTATTTTTTATATTTTTTCCCCTAACAGATTTGTTTGTTTTTCAATTGAATTGTTCAGGTTATAGGTCACATTAAAGGTGTGAAAAGATTTGAAACGATTTATTGTGGTCTCATTTTATTATATCACAAAAACCTGGCATTTTAACAGGGGTGTGTACAATTTTTTATCTATCTATCTATCTATCTATCTATATATATATATATATATATATATATATATATATATATTTACCCAGACCCCTGTGTTGACTCCTAGGGCCATATTATTCATCATTGTAGATATTTGAAACAATTATTAAATTCATCTGATAACTATCACAAATTCTGTGAGACAAAGGGCACACCTACAATGTGTGGTATAAAAAAGGCTATCCCTGCAATGTGTGGTATAAATTAATGAGAGAAAGGGTACCCCTACAATGTGTGATAAAAATCAGTGAGAAAAAGGTACCCCTACAAAGTATGGTGTAAATCAGTCAATTGCCCTACTTGTTGCATAACAAGTTAATGACTCCATCAATAGCCAAACTGACGTTGAACTACAGAGCTTACATTTTTTTTTTCAAAAGGTCATTGTGACTATTGGCAAGAACAACCTGATCTCATAATTTTTACCTAGAATATGGATTAGGTTATGTTGCTTTATGGTCAGCTAAACATTTACATCATTCACAATGTTTTCAACAATATCTGTAACATTATAACATGGCGAAGTATTGAAAAATCACACTACCTAACTCACGGAGATGAAAAATGTCTATCTATGGATTCATGCATATATGTATTAGTTGTCATTATTTCACAAGGTAAATTTCATGACAGTTTCCTCTCTCTGTCAGAGCTGGATACAGCACTAGGAAACCTAGACAGTTGCTTAGGGTGCCACTGGCTTGGAGGGGCCCTCATGGGCTGGGGGCTGCTACATTTACTTTTTTAATTTAAAAAATGTGTTTTTTAAGGGAAGGGCATTCTTCTTTAAGAGAGCCCTCTGCATCTGTGTGTCCTTGCATGTGTTGATGCACTCACCTGTTTTCTGCTTTTTCATGCATTAACACGTACTCCTGTTGCTTCTTGTTTTCTACATTCTGCATGCAGAATTTAAATTCAAGACATTTCTGCCAGGACCTTAACCTCAGACAAATGAACAATCCTAAAATCCAAATGGTCTCGCCTGTAAAAGCAGGTACAACAAGACACAAAATTTATGTTAAATAACCATGAAAGACAACTTTTATTAATAAAATCCAATAAAACGATAAGTGATTTCATTTCCATAATTAAGAAATGTCATCAGATAAAACCAACATCGCATTTATTAAATGTATACAAAAAAATAAAACTACATCATCAAACAGCTTTTGGAACACACCCCCTCAATGCAACCAATCAAAACATGTAAATTAACGTAAAACCACTACTGAATGCAATGGTAAGATGCATAGAAAATGTAAACATCATCACACAAAAATGTATAGTTAAAAAGCTAAAAAAAGCTATAAAATTGTTATATATGTGTTATATAGTTATATACAGTGTTATCTTTCTAGTGCTTTTAATTCTAAAACACTTGAAATGGAAACCTGGTCATTTAATACAGGCCAGTGGGTTGTGTTTAACAGCATTTGCCACACCAACTCAAGTCTTTCTAAAAAAAGTGTCCATGCCCCTCCCATTTCATTCATCACTAGGGTTTCAGGCACAATAAACTTAAACTAATGCCTCTGTTTCTCTACACAATGTTTAAAAAAGTGCATTTGTTTCCTTCCTTAATTTTATATCCCTAATATCTTTGTATATCCTGTTTCTTACTTTCCTCTTGTTCTTTCTGATGTAGAAACAAGAACAACATGAACATAGAGCACAATAAACAACTTTTTCTGAATTACATGAACATGTACCTTGTAATCTGACTTTTATTCCATTAATGTTGATTTCCCTAGCTGCCAAAACATTTATACAGTGGGAGCAAAAACCACATTTTCTCATACAACCCTCTTTCTGTGACTTATTTTGTGTCTCAGAAATATTGTTTAGATTTTTCCCTTTTCTGTATACAATGCAGGGTTTATTACCAACATTGTCTGTGATATCCTTATCATTATTAAGAATTTCCTAGTTCTTAAAAAAATATTTCTCACTAAATGACGGTTTGTTTCAAAAGTGATAATAAATGAATGAATCACAAAAATCGTATGTAATCCAGAAGCGCAGAAGTGCAAACACTATAGTATCCACTGGAAGAAAAGTCCGGGGTATCACAAATAAATACTTTAATAAAAAATATGATTAAATGCTTTCATCAACCAAACTGTTGACTTCTTCAGAATACAATGTTGATACAATCTAATCCTTAAATATCTTATATTTTTGGTGCCGATACATAATTGGCCAATTAACAACCTGTAAAATCTTCTTTAAAGTTATACCCTATCTATACATCTAAACATGATACAAAATAAAACCTTTCTAAGCATTAGATGCAATAAAACCACATTAAAATTCATAGTACAATACTTGTTATGTATACAACCAATGCCCTACTGAAATCTTTAATCAAACAACGTGCCACTAGTACAGACTTAATAGGTATACTGTCATTCAAGCCGGGATAAGTAGTGGTATCTAGTAACAACTGCCACTTGACTTCTTTCTCCCCTGATAAAGTCTTGATATTACCTCCCCTTGGGTTGCTGTATACCTGCTCCAATAAGGCAAACTTAAAGTTGTGATTTTCTCCTTTACTTGCAATGTGCCTATAAAGGGCATTGTTGACATCCTTCTTTTTAATGTTGTATGTGTGTTCATATATTCTGTTCTTGAACATTCTTTCTGTTTTCCCAATGTAATACCCTGAACATAACATACATTTAGCTAAATACACTATGTATGTACTGTTGCAATTTCCATTAATAAACTTAACTTTGGTTTTGTTATAGTTGTCAGGTATGATACTGTCTAATTCTAATATGTATTTGCAATAGTTACAGTTTCCCCACTTCCGTGTGCGTCCTAATTTATTGTGTTTCCTCATACAATCACTGTTTTTCTTCAAATTACACTTAATATTCATGTCCATCTTGTATACAAAACTTGGTGCCTCTCCTATAACTAGGCTGATGTTGTTATCAGCCTTCAAAATGTTCCAGTTGTCACGTATAACCCGCTTGACTCTATCTGCATAAGGTCCAAACTTCACTATACATGCCCTATTGAACTGGGTTTGATTAACTTGCTCTCTCCTGGACTCGACCTGCCAATTCCTATTACTTAAAATGGGCTTGTATTTTTTATCCCATTCCTTGGTGACATAATTTGCCACATCTTCTATTAAACCCTTAGGATAGCCTCTCTCCAAAATTAAGGAGCTAATGTATTGTATTTCTAATAGCATATCACTATGACTAGATGTCATTCTTGCTACTCTGATACACTACCCTTTAAATATGTTACGCATTAATTTCCTTGGATGGTTGCTGCTATATTTTAAATAGTTGTTACTAAAAGTGTTATTTCTATAAATTGTAGATTTAAACCCTATATTGGAATGAGATATGTAGGTATCTAAATATGCGATACCATCCTTACTGACAGTATGGGTAAATTTTAGGAATGGGCTTGTATCGTTTAAATATCTGATGAAATGATCAATAATGTCAAAAGGACAATCCCATAAGATAAAAATATCATCCAGGAACCTGGTATATAATTTTATGTAACTAACAAATTTGCTGTTGAAAACATTATTTTCTTCCCAGTCTATCATAACAAGATTTGCAAATATGGGGGTGCATGCCGCCCCCATAGCCACACCCTTAGTTTATTTATAGTATTCATCTTCATAATAAATAAAATTGTTGTCTAATACAATAGACATGCATTCAACAATGAGGTTCTGTCATTGATTACCTAACTTAACATATTTAATAATACTATTATGAAATCCGTCCAACCCCTCCTGTTTAGGAATACATGAAAAAAGTTTGGCTACGTCTATAGTAATAAATGTCAATTCTTTCTTCCATATATTGGAAGTCAACCTACTTAGAAAAAATCCCATGAATCTTTTATCACATGTGATACGTTGTCATAAATGTGCTTCAACCATTTGTCGATAGCAGATCCTATAACAAAGGTTTTAGATTGACTACCCGATATAATGGGTCTGAAAGGGGGGGTTATTAATATCCTTATGTATCTTGGGGATACCCACTATGGTGGCCAGTTTAGGGTGATCCACCTTCATATACTCAAACTCTTTAGATGTTATCCTGCTATCCAATAGGTATTCCTCTAGATACATATCGATACGTCTATATGCAATATTAATTTCATTTAGAGATACTTATTCGTAATTCCCTGAATGTTGTGATATATCATACATCTTGTTGTTGTACTCATAGGAATCATAATTCACTACTCCCACTCCCTTATCGGGTTTCATAATCCTAATATTGCTATCCATTTTAAGTTGTTTCAGAATAGCAGTTTCCTTGTGTGTCAAATTGTTATTCTACCTATTGTATTTAGTGTCCCGTGAAAGTGAGTACATCTCTTTAGTTACCACTTTCTCATATGTGGCTATACTTGGATGTGTGGGTGGTACAAACGTACTTTTTTTCGATAGCTTGTTTGGAGTAAATATTCAAGTTTTCCCCTTAAAAAAGATAGTCAAGTTTAATTTCCTGAGAAACAATTTCAGCTCAGTTAACGTGTCAACTATATCAAACCTTGTCTTCAGTATAAATTTCATTCCTTTGGTAAAGAGTCTAAAATGCTCTTTGTCTATCTCCATATCAGTGGAGTTATGCACATTAAATTTACACATAGTCAACTGCACACCCTTTTGTGATATAATCTCGGATGAATGTGGATCCTTTACTAAGGCTACCTCATATTCCATCCCTCCTCTCTGCTCCTCCAATCTCCCGTGTCTTTGTTCAATTTTTTGTTCCGATACTTCTGTTGGTACTGTTTCATACCCCCATGTAAATATTTGTAATTGTTATTATATCCATTGTATGCTTGACTGCTAGTAGTTCCTTGTTCATGTCACCTTTGATTAACTATCTCAGAAGTATCAAGATAAACCAATACCGCCAGGTAAAGCACTCTCATCAAAAGTCCAATAAGCTAAAGAGAAAACGATGAGTGCACCATGCGCTGCAAAGTAAATTCCAATGAAATCTCAAAAAGGCTCCTAGTTGAACCAAAGTTCGCGTTTATTGTTGAGAACAAACAAACATAATCTATGGGCTTGTAACTTCATTATCCATTTGCCCTCTCTCTCCTCAGTCCTATTTTTAAAATTACCTAACCTACTGTTTTTGGTGACTAACTCCAGGACTTGAAATTTAAAGCTGTGTGTGCTGCCTAATTCCACTGTGTGTTTCGCCAAGGCATTCATAATGTTGCCTTTCGTAATGGCATAAATATGCTCTCTGATACGCTCTCGTAACGACCTAGTCGTCATGCCCACATAAAATGTCTGACATAACTGACATCCGGCTACATATACTAAATTCACAGATCTACAGTTAGCATAGTGTTTGAATAAGTATGTCTTTTTAGTGACCGGATGTGTAAAGCTGCCAGAGTTACAAATATATCTACATTGATTACAAGTATGACAGGCAAATGTGCCTGTTTTGTGAGTCAATGGTGCATTTGAACTGCTCTTATCATAACATAATAACCTGTTCAATGAGAGCATATTCCTATAAGCCACCCTAGGTCTTACATCAACCAAAGATCTAATCTTGTCATCAATCATTAAGATGCCCCAATGTTTGTTAAGGACATCCAAGACATAATTATTCCTGTTGGTATAAGGGATAACAATCCTATTTACATTATCAATGTTCCTAATCTTAGGTGGGTGTGATTGACAACTTAATCTATTGATCAAAGGAGCTCCCTCATTAGACCTACAACGGTCACCCTTGGAAATTGCATCAAGTACATGGTTCTTTCCATAGCCCCTGGATATAAAATTCCTAGCTAAGTTCTCCTTATGTTTGTTGTAGACTGGCGATTGTGATGTTAACTTTGAGACCCTAACAGTTTGGTTAGTAATAATATTTCTGTGTACATGCTTTGGATGCATGCTTTCACGGTGTAATAAATTGTTTCTCCAGCAAGTCTTCCTAAAAAGTTCAGTATCAAAACCATAAAGACTCTTAGTGACTTTGACATCAAGAAAATCAATCGTATCTGAAGAATATGTACATTCAAAGCTTAGAAAATCAGTGGTGTCATTCAAATATGTTACAAAAGCCAAAAGCTGTTCAACTGTCCCTCTCCACAGAAGAAACACATCATCTACAAATCTGTTGTAAAATTTTAAATGGTCAATATATTCAGAGTCTCTGTTCAAAACAAACAAACTCTCCCAATGTGCCAACACCAGATTGGCATAAGCGTTGGCAAATGGGGTTCCCATTGCTACTCCTTTAGTTTGCAAAAAATATTTATCTTGGTAGCAAAGGACATTATTGTCAAGGACAATCTCCAAAAGTGACATATATCTATGAATCATGTGATTTGTTAACTTATTGTTTATCAAAATGACTCTAACAAAATCCATACCCTTTTTATTGGGAATCGACGTGACAAGAGATTTCACATCTAAAGTGACTAACAAGTCATCCCTGTTGAAAGATGGTGAATGGCTAAATATAGCCAAATTATCAAGAAAATTGGTAGTATCCCTTAAAACATGATGTACCTCAGCAAGAACAGGTTTAAGTACTTTGTCTAGATAAATGGATAAGGGTTCAGTCAACCAACCACGACTGGATACAATAGGTCGCAGAGGTGGATCTAGTGTATCTTTGTGAATTTTGGGTAGGCCCCGAAAAGAAGGAATCAGGGGGCTATCAATCACAAAATAGGTATATAGATCCTAATCAATGATATTTGTCAACATCAGATCATATAGGCTGGCATGTACACCTTTCTTGATTTTAGTAAATCTCAGGTTTTTTCTTGGCCAAGGGACAATACCCACCCTCGAATTGATCATTCTTCGGAGTCATCTTACAATACAACTAAGACTTTGGATAAACGTCGTGAAGCCGGTACAGATACTCCTTCCGTGATGACATCAGCTGAAGGCGCCGTTGGAGTTAGTTCCAACGTTGTTTTAGTTTCTGACATGCAGAGCTCCTCAGTGACTTCCCGTTCGAATCTTTTAGTGGTGGAGGCACAGGTTCACGTTGGCCAGAATACTGATGCTGCTACACATGTTGCTACGGATAGCTTTCATACAAAGAGCCATGACACACGGAAGAAACAGCTTCCAATAGTTCCTTTCGTAATCCAGGCCGAGGATGAGTTGTTTGCTTTAGGGGATGGCTCGCCTTCTTTTCCCCTGCCTTACAGACCGTTCGAAAAAAGAACTTGGTCACCGCAGGGCAGAGCAACCAAGAGGAAGAGCGTGGAAGACCACTCCATGTTCATCAAAAAGGTATCGAGATCAAAGACTTAATTGACTTTAGTAATCACAATGACAATGATACAACTGATAGCTTGGTTGTTAACATATCCAACTATACATTAAATGTAAGTGAGATGTCTGTTCTTAACAAAGGGTTGGGTTTTATACCATCCAGCTGCAATGATATTACAGATATCATTGTTGACGTCAAACTTTTTACCAGAAACTTAGCTTTGAAGATGCTTTATGGGCATGATGGGGGATCTACTAACAAGGATTTCACACTTTTTAAGAAACCATCCTCATATATACCTCTGCAGCATCCACTTTTAGATGCTTTTGAACAGGCAGTTGAAAGGGATTTATTTGATTTGTATAACAACAAGAATGTTAAATCCCATTTTTTTAATTTAACAATGAATGAGAAGAAAGCCCTTGATAACCTAAGAAACAATAATGCTATCGTTATCAGACAAGCAGACAAAGGCGGCGCTGTTGTCGTCATGGATAGCCTCCATTATTCCAGCAAGATGGAGAGTATGCTTTCTGACGATGAAACATATTTACCAATATCCAACTACAGTCTTAATGACTTGATTAAAGGTGTACATGCCAGCCTATATGATCTGATGTTGACAAATATCATTGATAAGGATCTATATACCTATTTTGTGATTGATATCCCCCTGATTCCTTCTTTTAGGGGCCTACCCAAAATTCACAAAGATACACTAGATCCACCTCTGCGACCTATTGTATCCAGTCGTGGTTGGTTGACTGAACCCTTATCCATTTATCTAGACAAAGTACTTAAACCTGTTCTTGCTGAGGTACATCATGTTTTAAGGGATACTACCAATTTTCTTGATAATTTGGCTATATTTAGCCATTCACCATCTTTCAACAGGGATGATTTGTTAGTCACTTTAGATGTGAAATCTCTTTTCACGTCGATTCCCAATGAAAAGGGTATGGATTTTGTTAGAGTCATTTTGATAAACAACAAGTTAACAAATCACATGATTCATAGATATATGTCACTTTTGGAGATTGTCCTTGACAATAATGTCCTTTGCTACCAAGATAAATATTTTTTGCAAACTAAAGGAGTAGCAATGGGAACCCCATGTGCCAACGCTTATGCCAATCTGGTGTTGGCACATTGGGAGAGTTTGTTTGTTTTGAACAGAGACTGAATATATTGACCATTTAAAATTTTACAACAGATTTGTAGATGATGTGTTTCTTCTGTGGAGAGGGACAGTTGAACAGCTTTTGGCTTTTGTAACATATTTGAATGACACCACTGATTTTCTAAGCTTTGAATGTACATATTCTTCAGATACGATTGATTTTCTTGATGTCAAAGTCACTAAGAGTCTTTATGGTTTTGATACTGAACTTTTTAGGAAGACTTGCTGGAGAAACAATTTATTACACCGTGAAAGCATGCATCCAAAGCATGTACACAGAAATATTATTACTAACCAAACTGTTAGGGTCTCAAAGTTAACATCACAATCGCCAGTCTACAACAAACATAAGGAGAACTTAGCTAGGAATTTTATATCCAGGGGCTATGGAAAGAACCATGTACTTGATGCAATTTCCAAGGGTGACCGTTGTAGGTCTAATGAGGGAGCTCCTTTGATCAATAGATTAAGTTGTCAATCACACCCACCTAAGATTAGGAACATTGATAATGTAAATAGGATTGTTATCCCTTATACCAACAGGAATAATTATGTCTTGGATGTCCTTAACAAACATTGAGGCATCTTAATGACTGATGACAAGATTAGATCTTTGGTTGATGTAAGACCTAGGGTGGCTTATAGGAATATGCTCTCATTGAACAGGTTATTATGTTATGATAAGAGCAGTTCAAATGCACCATTGACTCACAAAACAGGCACATTTGCCTGTCATACTTGTAATCAATGTAGATATATTTGTAACTCTGGCAGCTTTACACATCCGGTCACTAAAAAGACATACTTATTCAAACACTATGCTAACTGTAGATCTGTGAATTTAGTATATGTAGCCGAATGTCAGTTATGTCAGACATTTTATGTGGGCATGACGACTAGGTCGTTACGAGAGCGTATCAGAGAGCATATTTATGCCATTACGAAAGGCAACATTATGAATGCCTTGGCGAAACACACAGTGGAATTAGGCAGCACACACAGCTTTAAATTTCAAGTCCTGGAGTTAGTCACCAAAAACAGTAGGTTAGGTAATTTTAAAAATAGGACTGAGGAGAGAGAGGGCAAATGGATAATGAAGTTACAAGCCCATAGATTTGGGCTTAACGACAGGTTTTCCATTAAGCCTTTCTTAACATCTAGACCCCTCAAACATTAATTTTAATTTATTTTATTTTTATGTTATGTTTTAAATGTCCTTTGTTGTTTGGTCAAATATTTTAATGAACATTGTGACGTCATGATGTTATTAGTATTTAGGGTGGAGTGCTTTTTACTGCATTCATATCTGATGAAGCATTGGTGTACAACGTGAAAGCGCTCACTATACTGCAGTTTTTATGTTTGTTTGTTCTCAACAATAAACGCGAACTTTGGTTCAACTAGGAGCCTTTTTGAGATTTCATTGGAATTTACTTTGCAGCGCATGGTGCACTCATCGTTTTCTCTTTACCTATCTCAGAAGTATATTTGAATTCAAATCTATCAATTTCTTTCCAAAGGTATTCTTTCTTTAGTCTAAACTGTTCTAAATCACGCTCAATGTTTTTGTTTTTCTTCTTAAATATTTTATCAATTCTATTCTCCACATTTTTAAGCTGTGTACAGTTTATGCCATTCAGAAAATAATAAGTCATTTTGAATAGCAGTATTCAGTTCCTCAGTTTCAATAAGCAAATGGCATAATCTCTCATCATTTTGTTTAATAATAAGCTTCATAAGCTCATGCCCAAATTTATTAAATAACAGTTCATATTCGTTCCATATGTTTTCTGTTAGTGTAATGCCCATGGGTACTTTAAAAAAATGTAATCCTACTGGAACAATATTTAAATCAATACATTTTCTTAAATAGACATTATCTATGTGAATGCCTTTAACAGTACCAAGCTTTTTACCCAACGAGTATATCATGTCTCTTGAGTGTCACTACTTGAATGAACAAAGTCCTTGTTTTGAATACCGTGACCCTTACAAGAGTCAAAGACGTATTCCAAGTTTAATACATCATTAAAGTTCAAATTACAGCCACTAGTATGATAATTTTTTACTGCTGTAAATGTTTTCAACAATATCTGTAACATTATAACATGGAGAAGTATTGAAACATCACACTACCTAACTCACGGAGATGAAAAATGTCTATCTATGGATTAATGCATATATATATTAGTTGTCATTATTTCACAAGGTAAATTTTATGACAGTTTCTAACGCAAAAAAGACCAAACTACTTCTCTTTAAACCTACTACCAGATCCCCTACACTTGACTTCTCCATTGTGTCTAATAATGGAACCATTATATCACCTGACTCGACTACCAAATTGCTAGGTGTCACGATTGATAACAATCTCTCCTTCGACCTTCATATCAACAATACCATTAAATCTGTAAACAGGAAACTTGGCTCTCTATATAGAATCAAAACTTTTTTAACCTTCCCAGCAAAAGTGAATCTTGCCCACTCACATCTTATTTCCACACTTCTCTATGCCTCACCTATCTACACTAATCTTAAGAAAAACAATCTCTCTAAACTATCTACCTCCTACAATAACATAGCTAGATTTGTTACTGGAAAACAATTTAGAACCCACCATTGTCAGAATCTGCAACAACTTAACTGGCTTGAACTGACAAACACGTTGCTTCTATCCCAACTTATGTTTGTCCAAAGAGCCTTTTACCAACCTCTTAATACACCTGCTCTTTCTAAACTCTTAAGCCCCTACTCAAACCTGAACTCTCTCCGCTCTTCTAGCAAACTGCTAGTTACCTTAACCAAATCTAATAACCTTGCTGGTGATTCCCTTTTCTCCAATGCCATCGGGAAACACTGGAATAAACTTCCTCCCGAACTTACTTCAATTGCTTCTACTGCGCTGTTTAAACAAAAACTAAAAGTCCACCTTAATAACCACTGGATATGTTCCTGCTCTAAACCTGATTAAAATTTTCTTTGCTCTTTCTCCTCCTCACAGCTATTTGTCTCTCTCTTTCTAGCAATACATATCTTTTCTATTTTGTACTTTTGTTTTGCAAAATGTTCTCTCTTTTCCTTGGTCTCTTGCTTTCTCTAGTTGACCCTCTCTAATTGATTCCAATGATGAAATTATAGTAACATATGGTTTATACCTTTAAATAGAATTAGTTATTCTGGTCTTGAGTAAAACACCTACCTCTTTTTTAAATCTGTTTGTTAATTTGTTATTATGTATTTGTTGTTTTTGTTGTATCCGTCCTGTCTTCCTGTGGAGCTTTTCTCCCCGGGCCTCTACTGAAAATGGAAATATATCCAGTTAGACTAGCCCGGTTAACAAATGTAAAATAAAAATAAAATAAATAAAATAAATAAAGTTTCCTCTCTCTGTCAGAGCTGGATACAGCACTAGGAAACCTAGACAGTTGCTTGGGGTGCCACTGGGTTGGAGGGGGCCCTCATGGGCTGGGGGCTGCTACATTTACTATTTTAATTTAAAAAATGTGTTTTTTAAGGGAAGGGCATTCTTCTTTAAGAGAGCCCTCTGCATTTGTGTGTCCTTGCACGCGTTGATGCACTCACCTGTTTTCTGCTTTTTCATGCATTAACACATACTCCTGTTGCTGTTGCTTCTTGTTTTCTACATTCTGCATGCAGAATTTAAATTCAAGACATTTCTGCCAGGATCTTAACCTCAGACAAATGAACAATCCTAAAATCCAAATGGTCTCTCCTGTAAAAGCAGGTACACCAAGACACAAAATGAATGTTAAATAACCATGAAAGACAATTTTTTAATAGAATAAAATAAAACAATAAGTGCTTTCATTTCCATAATTAAGAAATGCCATCAGATAAAACCATCACATTTATTAAATTTATACAAAAAAATAAAACATCATCAAACAGCTGATTGAACACACCCCCTCAATGCAACCAATCAAAACATGTAAATTAACATAAAACCACTACTGAATGCAATGCTAAGAATGCATAGAAAATGTAAACATCATCACACAAAAATGTATAATTAAAAAGCTAAAAAAGCTATAAAATTGTTAAATATGTGTTACATAGTTATATATAGTGTTATATTTCTAGTGCTTTTAATTCTAAAACACTTGAAATGGAAATCTGGTCATTTAATCCAGGCCAGTGGGTTGTGTTTAACAGCATTTGCCACACCAACTCACGTTTTTCTAAAAAAAGTGTCCAAACTAATGCCTCTGCTTCTATGCACAATGTTTATAAAAGTGCATTTGTTTCCTTCCTTAATTTTATATCCCTAATATCTTCGTATATCCTGTTTCTTACTTTCCTCTTGTTCTTTCTGATGTAGAAACAAGAACAACATGAACACAGAGCACAATAAACAACTTTTTCTGAATTACATGAAAATGTTCCTTGTAATTTGACTATTATTCCATTAATGTTGATTTCCCTAGCTGCCAAAACATGTATACAGTGGGAGAAAAAAACACATTTTCTCATACAACCCTCTTTCTGTGACTTATCTTGTGTCTCAGAAATATTATTTAGATGTTTCCCTTTCTGTATACAATGCAGAGTTTATTACCCACATTGTTTCTGATATCCTTATCATTATTAAGAATTTCCATGTTCTTAAAAAATATTTTTCACTAAATGACTGTTTGTTCCAAAAAATATTAATAAATGAACTTTTAAAAATCCTGTTACCTCTATTATTATTAAGTGTATTGTGCAAGCCTATCTAACTTGATGTTTCATACAGAAGTGTTACTTCCATAGTGACCTCTGTAACAGTTTAAATACCAGACTCACCCAGAAATGGTACAAACAATTTTCTCTCTCGTTTGTTCACTCCTTCTAGCATAACATAATTCACTATATGGATAGGATGGCCCCTCTTAAGGAACATATTCCCCAACAGTTCACACTCCATACTGCCCGCCATTCAAGCTGCCCATATGAACTGTCCTTTTATGACAGCCCACTTTTGCTTAAAAGGATGGGTGCTGGGATAGTGTAACAAACTGTTGGAGTATTTTTTTTGCCTGAAGATTTCTGAAATAAATCTTCTGTTTTGCACATCTTTTACTAACCACACATCTAAATAAGAAATTTGATTATCACTAATAGTATGAGTCAATCATAAAAAAGAGGTGGTCTCATTTATATATTTAAAAAAAAAAACATCAATTTCTTCCTTAGGGCCATTCCATTAAATAAAAATGTCATCCAAAAAAACAGGTGTAAAAATGGCAAAATGCAAAATGTGATGAATTATATAGAAATTTCTTCTCCAACTGTACAATAATTATGTTTCCACATAACCCCCACATGCTGACCCCATGGCTATACTTTTTGTATGCAGAAAACATTATTTTTCAAATAAAATTGTTCATTAGTACCATTTCAGTAAATTGCTCATGGATATTAATTTGCTCCTGTGGAACACCTTTATTACATAAATATTCGCAGAACCATTCAACACCAAGTTTATGTGGAATTACTGCGTAAAGATCCTTAATATCTATTGTTATAAACACAAAAGCTTCATTATTGGTTGTGGAGCTAATCCTTTTCAAAAATTCCCAGGAGTCTTTACAAATGTGAGGTTTGTCCATTACAAAACCCCTTAATTTAATGTCTAAAAATGTAGCTATTGGATGAGTAATGTATCCACTTGCATCCACAATGGGATGCATGGAGGGGTTGCTAATATTTTTATGCAATTTAGGCAGAGCAAAAATCACTGGAGTGGTCGGATGTGGGACATTTAACAAGTTAAACTCATGGATGGAAATACTGCCTTCAATAAAAAGGTCCTTTAAATTCCTCCTAACACACCAATAAACCCCATTCAATTGATTCAAAGAGGTTAACTCAAATGATTCACTTTTTAAAATTTCTCTCATTTTCTTTGAATAATCAATACTGTTCATTATCACGAACCAACCCCCTTTATCAGGCTTCATGATTCTGACACTTTTTTTATTCCTCAGTTCCCCTTACCTCCTTATTTCAGCTATGTTCAAATTATTCTTACCACTTTTATTGTGAGGTTTAAGGCTTCATATATCTAACTCATAATCTTTCAGTCAGTTGTAAAGTTGAATGAATCAGGGGATTGTATGTGCCTGATATACTCAGGGGGTTATAGGTAGTATTCACCTTGTGAAAACAAGACATTAAAATTCAGTTTCCTAGTGTACTGCCTTAAATCAATCAGTTTATTAGCTAAATCAATAGATTTTTTTGGGGATAAAATTCAGACCTTCTGCAAATAAATTGCAACACACAGTGTCAAGGTAATAGTAATGGGTGGTAATTGTACACAATCCTCCTCCATATCATAGGTCCCACCAGACTGGCTACCTCCTGCCTTGGTAACTCCCTCTTGAATTCCCTCTCTGCAAGTTGTATTTAAAATAAATAAATAAATAGAATAAAAAATGACCTAGTACTCAAGGGAAAGATTCCCATTCAATTTTAAGGCTGAATATTATATCATAATACAGAAATGAACCTGAAATATGATAACAGAACATACTAAGATAAGCACTCTTGTAAATGCATTCTTAATAGTTGATGTATGTGAAGGAACATATATATATATATATATATATATATATATATATATATATATATATATATATATATATATATAGCTATAGTTTACTGACATAATGTTGAATGCTAAATGGTTGAAACTGAATTGGTTGAACACACTATATTGAATGATCAAAATGTTGAAATAAAATTAGTCTAAACACACAATGTCGAAAGTATTGAATTTGCCCATTTCTGCACTGCAGTGCGATCTCTGAGTTGATATAGTTAAGTGGGGAGGGGCATCCCCCCCACATGGGGGTACAGGGGGATGTAGCCCTCCTGCAAAATAGTAGGGTTGAGCTCATTACTTTTTCAATGAAATGATTGTAGACATTTTGATAATTCAATGTTTTGAGTTGAGATGTTATTTTTCAACCAAATGACTATTAGACATTATGAAATTTAACATTATGTCGGTAATCCTATATAAATATACATATATATATATATATATATATATATATATATATATATATATATGTGTGTGTGTGTGTGTGTGTGCGCTGTGATTTTGATCGGACAAGATTATTTTTATTTGTTTTCTTTCAATATTTAAACTTTGTAATCTGCACAGTTTATTTATTCTGATGAAGTTCTTAAATAAATAAAGAATGAAGATGCGCTCAATTACAGGTCCCACTTGCTGCATTCTTTCTTCTTGTGTTATACCTAGTTTTATTTATTTTTAACAGATGCCTTTAGAAGTTTTTTTGTTTTATATATATATGGAGTCAAACTGCCTCAAAGATTATGTTATGTCTGTTTTATGCTTACATTCTGTGAATGTGCAACTGTCACCTGCTATGTGTTTCACTGACACCTACACTGCAACTGCTTTTATGGCTCACCTTATAAATGAAGTGCTTAATAGAATGTAACAAGGGATGTGGGTTCAAATCCCTTCAGGGTTGTGTAGGTGCTTTTTTTCTATGACTTTTGCATTGTAGTACACAAGGATTAGACTCTGCTGATGTCATCACTGTTTATTTTATTTTTGAATTTATTAACCCGGATAGATGGATGTAAGGATGGATAAAAAGTCAATCCCATTGTACTTATTTCAGTCTCAGCCTGGGGTAAACACAACAGATACATGACATTATATACAGAATGAATGATAAAATGCAAGTTATGCATAAATTATATAGAAACTGAATATCAGAAGTGGATTGAGAGTATAAAGGCAATAGACATATGGCATTATATACAGTGAGTGACAAAAGACAAAGTATGCATGCATTATATATAGATTAGGTATCAGAGTTGGCATGCTGAAAGAATCACAATGAACGTAGAGTCAGAGCCAGGTATGTAGATGGAAGAAAGGTCAAAAGAGGTTAAGTTATATGACCAGAATGAGAACAGTTGCATTTTCCTAGAGTCTTGTAACCTGCTTTTATTTTTGACTGGAAAATGGGGTAAAAGGACTGATCTTTAAGAAAAGAAGGGAGAGATTCTTACAGTTTTGGACCAAATACTGAGAAATCCTAGTCTGACAGGTTTGGAGGAGAGGACCTGAGTGGTTAAGATTCCTAAAGTTGTATGTTGGAGCATCTCTGAATAGTCTGGAGGCTAGTGGGGGGGGGGTGTCATTCTTGATAAGTTTAAATAGCTGAGAGGTGAGTAGAAAGTTAGCACATTGTTCATGGGTAGTCAGTTACCTTTTTCAATGGTTTTGCAGTGGTGTTCATTTCTTGGGGAGAAAGTAATGAATCATCATATGGCATTTGAAATTGACTGACTAGAGATGCATTTCTTTTAGAGGCTACAACAATCTGATGGAGGCTATAATCTAGCTGAGCCAGTATGATACCTTTACCTGTGGCATTCCTACAGGACCTGGATAGAAAGGTGAGGTCCTATTAGCCCAGAATAGGAGAGTGTTGATGTGTGTGTGTGTATGTGTGTGTGTGTGTGTGTGTGTGTGTGTGTGTGTGTGTGTGTGTGTGTGTGTGTGGTTGTGTGTGTGTGTGTGTGTGTGTGTGTGTGTGTGTGTGTGTGTGTGTGTGTGTGTGTGTGTGTGTGTGTGGTTAGTCTAGATTAAGATAGAAATTTGGGAAAGGGTGCAACCGAATCCCTATATATTTGGATAAAGCAACATTTTCAGTAGTTCTATTTAGATGATCAAGGATTCACAGAGGTCTGGAGAGAGAAGTGAGCTTTCATGTAGTACCAAAAAGCATTGTTTTTGGCTTTGAGGAGTTAAGCAGTAATTGTTTATCACTGACCTGCTGAATAAGCATATAGAAATAAGCCTGAATTTCAAGTTCAAGAGAAGAGACAGAGTGGTGTAGTGGAGCAGGACCATGGCATCAACATTAAGCAAAACAGGAAGATGGGGTAAGTCCAAAGGGAGTCTATTAATGTGGATAGAAAAGAAATGAAGTTCTAGAATATGCTCTTGGAGGCCACCTTACTGCAGAAGGAATGATGGGAAGGTTGATGAGATAAAATGCTGTGTAAAGTGACAGTTGGACATGACAATTTTGAACCAGGGCAGTTTGACATGGCTAATGTCTATTTCAGTGAAATGGTCTAGGAAAACTGAGTGCTTGACAAGATCAAAGGCTTTTGTGAAGTGTATAAAAATGGCTCCATTAATTAAACCTTTGTCCATTCTAAGAAGAATCTTTTCAGTGAGTGTCCAGATAGGCGTGGATGCACTGTGACCAGACCATAAGCCATGCTGCCTTTGAGAGAGAATGTGGTATTGGTTCATGCACTGACTGAGTTGCAAGTAAAGTAATTTTTTTTCCAAATTTTTTCCTAGGGTAGGGAGACTAGAAATAGTCTAAAAGTCTGAGAGATTGGGTTTCTTAGAGAGATGGAGAGAGAGAGGTTTTATAATGGCATTTTATAGACATTAGGCATAATATGAAATGTAATACACGGTGTTCCAATGGGTTGTTATGTTGTCTCTGTGCTGATAAGTAAACCATGGATAAAGATTCGCTGTACTGGGGCTGCTATCAAGTTTATTCTACTCAAGCAGAAGGTGGATGTCTTTTGAGGGGAAATAGGATTGACAGAGACAGTCTGGAACTGGCTAGAGAAAGTGATGTGACGATTGTTGAAATGAGAAAAGAAAACAGAGGCAGAAAGTTGGGATGATGTTGAATTCATTGAGGAAAAGTTGTTCCTTCATGTAAGACAGCTGACCTCTTTTCAAAAGTTTTTGGGTGATTTTATTAGTGAGGTTAGTGATGATTTCATCAGGTGACTTTTATGAGAGTTTAATGCTTGCTTGGTGAAGTTGCATAGCTGAGTGTAGTATTGTCTGTTTACGATAGTGCTTTCCCAGAATACCATACCTTGTTTATGAGTTGAAGAAGAGCTTTAATCTTATAAATTAACAAGTCATTAGTTTTTTGGTTTGCCTAGTCTTTGGATAACTGGGAAGGAGTTTTGCAGGTCAGTCACTACAGAGGTGAGTAGTTCTAAAGCAATGTTAGGGTCAGATGAATTCAGAATTAGTGATGAGTCCATTAAGGAAAGGGTGGATTTAAGTTTGTTATTTACTATAATACTGTGATCTATTACAGAAATATATGATCTTTGGTGGCACATTTACATATGAATGAATAATGCTATGCACACTGTTAGGGCAATGGTCACTGAAAGATGGTGAATGGATGGTGCTGTTTGAGATTAGAAAGGTTTGCTAGTTAATATAAGATCTAGGAGGGAATGATGAGGTGTGTTAAGATTGGGTCTAGAAGGTTGTTATATAAGCTTGGTGAAGCTGATTTGTATTAGAAGAGTATTTAGGTAATTGGGAATGGTCCCGAGCAGGTTGAGAATGAAGTCTCTGAGTATTATGATGAGATTTTTGATAATATTTGAAGAGGAAATGACTTCTTTTCTTAGGTTATTTAGTTTGGGAAATAAAGATGAAGTTGGTAAATATGTTACAGAGAGATGCAGTATGGTGTTTTGGGGATAGGGAACGGAAACAAGTAGCCATTTAGAAGAATTATCAGAGTTAGCACTTCCTTCAGTAAGTAGTTGGATGTTTAACTGTGAATTGAACAGTAGCAGAGTTCCACCTTCTCATCTTGAGCCTAGTCTGGGGTCAAAAAAGTATTTGTAACCAAGGGAAAAAGGTATAAGGAAGGACTGTTAGCCTTAACCCATGATTCTGTAACAGCAACTAAATAAGGCTTATGTAAGTAAACAAAGGCATTATTCTTATGCTTTGTGTATTCGGTAAGGTGTAGGAGAGTGAAGATGGACCTGGGTTAGCTTTAATGTTACCTCAAAGAAGAAGTAGGAATTACGCTGGTGAAAGATTTACAGAGATGTTTTGGTAGGTGTAGTTGCATGTTATAAAATGATAAATGAGCATATCTATATCTATAATATATATAGATATGTTTATATATCTATATCTATCTGTATGGTTCCCCTTCAAAGCATCTAAAACCTATAACATCTAAAATCAAAACATCAAGACCACAACATTTAAAATCCATAACATCTAAAACCCATAACATTGAATTTCATAACATCTAAAATGTATAATATGTAATAGTGTATCTTCACAAACAATAGAACCAACAAAAAAGTGACAAGCTGTATACAAATAACCACCGAAGCAGCTAGGAGACTCAAAAGTTTATTGTTTAAGCGCTTTCCTCAGAATGTATCACTGACTTCTTCAGAAACCATTCTGACGAATGCGCTTAAACAAT
Source organism: Protopterus annectens (assembly GCF_019279795.1). Taxonomy (NCBI): domain Eukaryota; kingdom Metazoa; phylum Chordata; order Ceratodontiformes; family Protopteridae; genus Protopterus; species Protopterus annectens. Next base: position 94,131,330 of record NC_056740.1, read on the forward strand.
AAACTTTTGAGTCTCCTAGCTGCTTCTGTGGTTATCTGTATTCAGCTTGTCGCTTATGTAATAGTGTATCATCAAATGTGAAAATGTTAGAGTTTAATCTGTTAATCTTGTGCTATCACTATGAGATGTTGTAGTTTTTATTTCTATGGTTATTATTTATATAGTGTAGGAATTTATACTATTTATATAGTGTTTATTTTGCCACTCTGCATGTGTTTTTTAGGCCATACAGGTAAGTGATATAGACATTATGTGTACATTCTTTATGGTGATTGTAGTACACTGGGGTTAGGAAATTAACTTTTTCCCACTGTAGTGTGATCTCAGAGTTGGTATATTTCATTTACAGGGGGTGTGTGGGGTGCAGGGGGGGCTTCCCCCCTGCAGAAATGTAGGAAAAAGTGTGTTATTAGCTTGGTGTCATTATATGTGGAGGGGATGTTATTTTCTTGTGATTTGTAGTGTACGATGTTGTGATGCACATTTTAGATGTTATGAAATTCGATGTTATGGGTTTTAGATGTTATGGTTTAGATGTTATGATTTTAGATGTCATGGGTTTTAGATATTTTGAAGGGAAAACATCTGTGTGTGTGTGTGTGTGTGTGTGTGTGTGTGTGTGTGTGTGTGTGTGTGTGTGTGTGTATTATATACACACACACACACACACACACACACACACACACACACACACACGCGCACACACACACACACACACACACACACACACACACACATACATGCACATATATATGTATATATAGGAGGTACTAGTAACTGAGGTAGATGGAGTGGTAAGTATGGTTGGTTATGATTAATCCAATTAGCTGTGTCAGGAACAGAATGCACAGCCTTCCATCTTGTACCACCTAAAGTGAGGGCACGACCTGTTGAAATCTAGACTGTAGTATGATGTCAAAGGCTGTCATTGAATAATGAACTAATTAATAGTTTCGTGAGAGTCCTTCAACAAAATAACAAAGCTTGACATGTTAGCACACTACCTGTCCAGTAAGGATGATAACAATCAACAGGTTAATGTTCTTTCTCTTCCTTGTCCTTTATCAGTCTGCTCTCTATTTCTGTCCCTGCACTCCTCCTTATTTCTCCATTCTGCTCATTTACTTCTTCTGCCTTTTCCCCTTTCTCACCTTTTCTCTCATTCCTGACTTTCTCCTGTTTTTATAGTTGAGCTGAGTTCATATTGTGAGGGTGGTTGACAGATTATTATAATGTTTATTCACCTATTCAAAAACCTGTTTTACAGATACACATTACCCTCAGGACCTTAATTTCTTCTGCCACTATGGGCATGTGCACCTTCCCAAGATTTCTCATACTGTACCACAGTAATCCCCTGAACTGGACTCAAGGGAAAGTATTTCACTGTCATTCATTGTCTGGGAGGTAAAAAGAAAATTACCAGTGTAGAATCATGATCTTTTGATTATGGTCCATTATACCTGTTTAACTAAAGATAGAAAAAGATCTCTTGCAAGGAAAATTGTCTAGTAACTGCAGATGTCTGTCCTGCGCATGTACCTGAATGCAGTTTGACTGAGTGGGTTTACTTCGTGCAATCTGTAGTATGTGTTTTTGAAAACTGGCATACTTTAATTGTTCACAGTGGTCCCATCATTTGAGCAAGAATACAGTGCACTGTTAGTGAGATTTTTCACTTTTCTCTACTTTTATGCAACTACAGAGGTAGTATTTATAAGTTGGATGAGTGTGGGTATTGCTCCCCTGTAAACATACCTTTCTGTGTCCAGAACAGGGTTGCCAGATTTCCAGACCCCCAGGTAGGGACAAAAAAAAAAAAAAAGAAGGTCTCTCACGGCAAGTGAAGACCAAAAAAAAAAAGGTCTTTAATGTGGAACAGAGTTCACTCAGTAGCTCTGCACTAAACACGGAGCTTCTCGAGTTTAATGCATTGCAGTTCCGCATTCAACACAAGTAGCTCCGTGTTTAGCGATTTTTGATTGGCTATGGCATATGGGCCAATCGCTAAACACGGAGCTTCTCGTGTTTAATGCGGAACACAAGAAGCTCCGTGTTTAGCAATTTTTGATTGGCCCGTATGCCAGGTATACGGGACAATAAAAACAAAACAAAAAAAAAAAAAAAACAAACAAAGCGGAGGCTGGCCGGGATTTAAACCAGCAGGGCGGGACTCGGGATCAGGCTGCTGATCTCGGGACAGTCCCGCCCAAATAGGGACGTCTGGCAACCCTGGTCCAGAACCATAACTCATAGTACAGCAATTCAAAATAGCAAAGGTAAATAGGTAAAGTACTCCAGATGTGAATTTCTAACTATTCACCTTTATTATTTCTTGAGTCTTTATTATGTCTTGCATTGGCAAAGTTATGTCTGTTCTTCATTAATAAGTCATAAGTCAAAGGCTGTTCTATAGGACCATTACTAGCCTAGTCATAATAACCTAAGTTGTACGTAAACATTGTCATAACTAATTTATACCTAGTTACAACCGATTTTAGTGAGGGCTTGAGGGGACCTGAACAAGGGTGTATTTAGGATTGCCTGTCCATTTGTTCAAGTTATGCTTAAAGTGGGTTAAGGAGCTACTTTGCTTTAGTTCCAAAGGAAGTCTATTCTGTAAAAGAGGGATTTTCTAGAATATAGATCTATCTTGCCAGCAGGTCCCATTTAAGTTTCAGTGCAAGTTAAGATCTATTGAGCAGGAGTTGAGGATGCTTTTAGTTTTGCAGAAGTGCAGATCATATAGGAGTGGATTATTTGAGGCTTTTTAAACAAGAGAGATGGCACCTCTCAACAGTCTATAAAAAATAGAAAAGAGAAAGTGCTTTAAGACAGTGTACTTAGCTCAAAGAAGTCATGCTGTTGATTGCCTTAGTAAAAAAATGCTGCCTTCTCTCAAGCAGGGTCATGTGCTTAGTCTTAGTTTGGTATGTACCAAAGGGGTTGTTGTACTCCATTATGGGCCTGGTGAAGGAAGAGTAGACGGGGATAATAACTTCCTTAGATCTGAAAGAAATCTTAATGGTGATTAGTCTGGCAAGGTAAAAGGGTTTTCAAACAACAGTGGTAACAGGGTAATCAAAGGACAGCTCATTTTCAAATAAAGTGACCAAGTCCTTAATGGCAGAACAATGTCACCTATATGGTAGCAGTTTGGGTTCCTAGTTTTGCCTAAGGACACAATGCTTCATTTCTTACCATTTAGTTTTAAGCTGTGGTCCAGGCACCACGTATTGTTGCATGTTAGTCCATTGTAAAGAATCTGGAAGTCATATGGGGAGTTAAATGACAGCTCCAAGTTTGCCATCATCTGCAGACATCGTTAGCCACAGGCCATTGGTGTCAGCCTTGAAATCAGAGAAGTAAATTTAATTATTTATTTGTTGCTTTTGTTTACTGTAGAAGTCAGACTGGACACAGGTCCCATTTTCAGTGAGGACTAGCGAGAAATGCTCCATTTTACGGAATGAGAAGAAGGCAGTTATACAAGATTTACATAATAAGTGTACATACATACATAGCCTAGTAATGATATGAAGAGAAGAGGTCCTAGGATTGATTTCTCAGGAGACTCTGCTGGTAACTACTCATTTCAAAAAGAGTGCACCTCATACACTAATAGATTAGGTTTTTTCAGCTAGTCAGTGTGCTCTCGAATGGGGATCATACAGGTTTGCATTTAGTTTTATTAGCTTGTTGATGCCAGAATGTGGGATGATATCAAAGGCCTTGGCCAGGATGTTCTTCATCTCACATTGCTGCAGTCCTTACACTTGGGTAGTCCGCTGTCCTCGGTCGGCCCGAATATCAAAGTATTAGGCTGACGTCGGTCAAGGCGCATTAGACTGACATCAGGACGTCAGGGTACAAATGCGCATGACCGACGTCATATCCTCAGTCTTTTTTGCCGCATGGTCCGATGCAGAAGCAGCGTTGCAAGTGCCGTTCGGCGTTCTGAAATATTTCGATTCCGGAGTTTCAGACCGAGTCAAAGTTGGCTAAGTACCCCGTTCATAGGTTCATAGGTTCATACTAGGCTATCTGCCCGAGGGCATTTACAAGCCTAGCCCATAGTTTTGTGGCTTACGCCACCCCTTTAGTATGGGGAACTATACCCATTATTTTGCTGTGCCTCTGTTGAGCAGTGACACTGAGGTAATCCCTGGGGTATATCTGCGATCTCCCATCCATTGGTCAAGATTTATCTTGAACAAGGCCAGTGAGGTGCTCTGCCTCACATATACCGGGATTTTATTCCACAGCATAGGGAGTCTTTGGGTGATGAATCTATCCCTCCAGCACGTCCTATTAATAGCCGTGTCGAGGTTTAAGTCTCCCGCCCTTGTGACTCTGACAGATCTAGATTTTTGAGGTGAAGCATATTCATCAAATCTGGGTTTGACATGGCCTTGTATGTTAGGCAAAGGTCACCTCTGAGCAGCGGTGGCGACTGAATAGAGCTGGAGTTCTTTCAGTCGGGCAGCATAGGACAGATGTTTGAGACCCTTTATCCTTTTGGTGAGGAACTTTGTGGCCTCTCCAGCTGCTGCAAGTGTCGGGTCAGATACATTCCGAATGGGGCATTGTACTCAATCATTGGTCTGATGAGTGATGAGTATAGGGAGACTATGACCTCCCTTGATCTAGATGAGAATCCCTTCATGATAAGGTGGGCAATGTAGAAGGTCTTCCTAACTACTTTAGCTACATGGGTGTCGAATGACAGACTACTATCAACCTGGGTCCCCAGGTCCCTGATAACTTCTTCTGTGCTCAGTGGATTGCCACCTATTTGGTAGCTAGGGGTAACCTTGTTTTTCGAAGGGTATGACTATGCATTTTTGGCATTTAACTTTAGGCCATGGCTCTGGCACCAGTTATCCATTTCTGTGAGACCCTTCTGAAGGATATCTGTGTCAGATGTGTTTTCTACTATGGCACCCAGTTTGCAGTCATCTGCAAACTTTGTCAGCCATAACCCTCCTGTGTTTGCTTGTACTTGGAAAAGTAGATGCCAAACAAGAGTGGGCCCAGGACTGAGCCCTGTGGTACACCACTTGTGACAGGCTTTGAGTCTGACATGGCGCCAGCAACTCTGACCCTGTGGGTTCTGTCACTCAGCCAGTTTGCAACCCATCTTGTGATGTATGGGTTAACATTTAAGCTGATGAGTTTTTCAATGATACCCGAGTGGGGTATTGTATCGAAGGCCTTCGCCAGATCGAGGTAGGCTGTATGGACTGCCTTTCCCTCATCAATGGCTTTGGTGACTGTTTGAAAAAGTCAACCAAGTTTAGAAGGCATGATCTGCCTTTGACAAAGCCAAACTGGGATGGATCCAAAGTCTGCAAATTCCCTATGTCTTTATTTATGAGGTCCATTATGATCCTCTCCATGGCTTTGCAGATAAGGCTTGTCAAGCTAATGGGCGGTAATTTCCAGGGTCGGTGGAGGCACCGCCTTTGTGAAGTGGGACCACAGTTGCAGTGCGCCACTCCTGGAGTACGTATCCAGAGGTAAGACTATGATTAAACAGCTGTCCTAGCTGTGGGTTTAATTCCTCGTTGAGTTCGTGGAGCACACAGCCGGGGACACCATCAGGTCCCATGGATGCTGTGTTTTTGCTTTGGAGAGAGCAGTTCTCACTTGGGCGTTGGAGATGTTTGGGGGCTGCAATCGCTTGGTATAGATATCTCTCCTTTTGGGGAGGGAGAAGTTTGCACTGAACCTGTCAGCCAGTATGTTGGCAATGTCTGTAGGATCAGTAATCTTCACATCATTTTGAACTAGTTCTGAGCATATCTGGGAGTTTCCTCCCAGGTTTCTAACATAGCTAAAGAAGGCCTTATGATTGTCTTTTGAGTCTTTAGCTATTTTTCTCTCAAAATTTGCTTTGGATGATTTTATGAGAGCTCTTAGTTTTTTACTTATAGTGATCAAGGGTGTCTTACCTTTTAAGGATTTTGCTCTATCTTGTAGTAGCTTCCTCCTTTTGTTGTAGAGTTTGTTTATGGCTGGGGTCCACCAGACTGGACGCTTGCCCGTTGGGGAATATTTTGGTTTTTTCTTGCCTCAGTGGTTTACCGGATGTCAGAAAAAGTGAATAACTGTATTTCTTGTGGGAAACAGATACCGCATAGGGATTATCATAATTTGTGTATTCCTTGTTTGGGACCTGAGCACGACGTTGTTGGGTGTCGCTTTTGTGCTAGGTTCAATAAACGCACTATTAAGCGAAGGTTAGATTGTGCCAGGTTAGTCTTTGGAAAGCGTTGCAATTACAATATGCCGTCGGATGCTCCGACTCCCGCTTCTTCGAAGAAGCGCAAAGACAAAGCAGTTAAATCTAGGCTAGAAGAGTCATCTGAACCGGACGCCGGTTCTTTAGAGGCGTCAGTGGAACCGGTGGTTCCACCGGAGGCTTCTCAGGAATCTCAGGGGGAAACCTTGATTTTGCAGGAGGTGGCCTCTCAGGAGGCAGGTCAGGCTGAAGGGGCTTCTCAGGTTACTGTACTCCCCTCACTTCCTAGGGTGGTTAGGCCCTCTCCTTCTGTTTCTAAGGCTTCTCCCAGAGGCAGGCCAGGTTTAGCCTCAGTAATGGGTCACTCCTAGCTCTTCAGGTTCTGTGCCCAAGAAGCAAATGCTTAAAATGGCAGAAGATTTAATTACATTGATTAGAGGTTCTTTGCCCCTTCCTGATAAGAGGCCTAGGGTTGAACCAGAGTTGGGGAGTTTTGATCAAGCTTCGGATGTGTCAGAGTCTTCGGCTGAAGACTTGCAGGAGTATTCTCCTTATTCTGATTCTGATGTGGATGATTCTACTCCTTCTGCTTCTCCTCCAGAGGATTTTTCATTTTCAGAGACCCTTCATTCTATGAGGGAGCATTTTAAGTGGGAAGGTCAGGACTTCTCTGATTCCAGGAAAAGGCTTAGGGAATTTTTGCTTTTGCCCCAGCATAGGCCTTTAGCTATACCACCTGTTCTGGATGTTGTGGAAGATGTGTTTGCAGAGGCTTCACTTAATCCTGATTCTTTGCCTCCTGCTCCTGTTAAACCGGACAGGTATTACAGGGTCCCTGACGCTCATAAATTTCTTTATAAGAGTCCTAGGGCGGACCCAGAAACAGTTAGTCAGGGACCTAAGGGGGTTAAGGCCTCTGTGGTTAAAAATCCGGTCCCTCCAGATAAAGAGGCCAGAGCTTTGGATAGATGGGGAAAGAAAATTTATACTTCTTCTACCTTAGCTATGAGAGCTTTGAATTGCCAGTTTCACATGCTAAAATATCAAAATTATCTTCTTTCTCAATTGAAGTCTAAGGTAGATGCTCTGGCGGAAGGCATTGAGTGTAAAGAATTACAAGATTTGGTGCATGTCTCTGAACAGGTGGGCAAGCATTCTTTACAATGTGGTTTTGATGCTGTGCAGGCCTCGTCTAGGGTGGCTGCCACTGGGTCAGTTCTTCGCAGGCACGCCTGGCTGAGGGATCAGAATTTATCTGAACATGTTAAAGCAAGGATTTTGGATGCTCCTTTACAGTCTGATGTGTTGTTTGGTGCACCTGTGGAGTCAGTCCTGAAGAAAATGGAAGATAAGGCTAAGTCTATGCAGACTGTTAAAGATTTTTTGCAAGTTCAGCCTCCAAAATTTAGTAGGAATTGGCCTGCTAAGGGGTGGACGTACCCTTCTTATGATCAGTCTAGGGGTAGATCTAGACGTGGTAGAGGCAGAGCTCAGAGCTCCTTCAGGCCTAGAGCAGGGAGTTCTCCTGCACAATCTTCGGGTGAGGGCAGGGGCCAGTCCTTTCGTAAACAGGCCCAATGACCTACCTTTTCAGCTGCCAGATCCTTCTTGCCTGGCAGCACCTTTGGGAGGAAGGTTGGCACTCTTCAAGGAAAATTGGAGTCTGGTTACCCAAGACAGATGGGTATTGGATATCATACACCAAGGTTACAGGTTTTATTTCCATACCTTGCCTCCTTTCAAAGGCATGCCGGACATTCCTCCTCAGCAAAGACTAGAGGCTCACAAACAAATTTCTCTGTTGCTTCAAATAGGAGCCATACAACCGGTCCCTCTGCCAGAAGTGGGCCTAGGATTTTATTCTCGCCTTTTCCTAGTACCAAAGAAGGGGAACACGTGGAGACCAATTTTAGATTTATCTATCCTCAACACTTATCTGGACATTCCCAAGTTCAAAATGTTGACTCTACAACAGCTTTTACCTCTACTGGGCAAAGATCACTGGATGGTGACTCTGGATCTCAAGGAAGCTTACCTTCATGTTCCTATCAGGCAATGTTGCAGGAAGTATCTGCGTTTCTGAGCTGGGACTTCTCATTATCAATTCTCTGCATTGCCCTTTGGCTTATCTACTGCGCCCAGAGTGTTCACGAAAGTTCTGGCTCCAGTGATAGCTTTCTTCAGGCTAAGAGGTATACAGATCTATCCTTATTTGGATGATTGCCTGATTCTGGCCAAAGAAAGGGACGAACTTCTTCATCATCTACAGTATGTGATAGCAGTGCTAAGATGCCTGGGGTATTCTGTGAACGAAATAAAGTTCAGTCTAGTACCCTCTCAGGACATGTGCTTTCTGGGTGTGAGACTGAATACAGCATCCCAGATGGCCTTTTTGACCTCGGACAAACAAAAGAATCTTTTTCTGTACTTCCGTCACTTGTCTCATCAGTCCAGGCTGACTGCAAGGACAGTCCTTCAAGCCTTGGGGTTCATGGCATCTTGTATTCTGGTGCTTCCCAATGCCAAACTGCATATGAGGAAGCTACAATGGTATCTCAAAAATGTATGGACACAGCACTGCCAAGATATGGACACTGTCATTCAGATAATACCTTGCATTCAAAAGGAATTTTTGTGGTGGGCTCAGGAATGTCACCTAAACAAGGGACTCTCTGTGACCCGGCCAGAGGCGAGTCAGATTCTAACGACAGATGCCTCAGACATAGCTTGGGGAGCTCATCTAAATGGAAAATGGGTACAAGACACGTGGCCTGCCAGACTTCAACATTTACATATCAACTTGAAGGAGATGTTAGCAGTCCAATTTGCATTGATAGCTTTCAAGGATTTACTTCTTCCAGGGCAGGTGTTGATTCTAACAGACAACACAACTGTCATGTGGTACATCAACAAGCAAGGGGGGACACATTCTTACCCTCTATGCAGACAAGCAATGATTTTGTGGGAGACTGCTCTCAGTTTACAGCTAAATCTTCAGGCAAGGTTTCTGCCGGGAGCACAGAACTCCTTAGCAGATGTGTTAAGCAGACGAATTATGGATCCCCACGAGTGGAAATTGGATCCTCATGTATTTCAGCAATTGACAGTGTTATGGGGAACTCCAGACATAGATCTGTTCACTTCTCCACTGAACCACCAGCTGCCAAAGTTTTGCACAAAAAGGTTTCATCCCACAGCTTGGAAAGTGGATGCTCTTTCATTCATTTGGAGCAAGCTTCATGTGTATGCCTTTCCACCTCTGCCTCTCCTCCCAAAAGTACTCCTAAAGGTCAGACAGGACAAGCCAAAGATGATTCTAATAGCTCCAGATTGGCCTCGACAGCACTGGTACCCATTACTGAGAAGTCTGGTACAGGAACCTCCATGGCCTTTGCCTTCGATTCCACATCTACTGTCTCAGGAGGACAGTCATTTACTCAATGTCAAACTCCACTCTCTTCACCTAACGGCCTGGCATATTCAGTTTTAAACCCTGGAGGGTTTCAGCTTCCACAGCAAGTTTTGAATGTTATTTTGGAGGCCAGAAGGCCTAGTACGAGGAAAGTGTACGCAGATAAATGGAAGAGATTTTTATTTTGGAGTACAGCAAAGGAATTTGATGTTTCTAAACCTAATGTAAGTGTGGCCCTTCAATATCTTGCTGAGTTACTGGACAAAGGTTTGTCCTTCTCTTCTATTAAGGTTCATGCTGCAGCGATTTCTGCACATTATGACTGTGACCCACCTTTGTTTTCTCATCCTTTGTTTAAGCAGTTCCTTAGAGGCGAAGAATTTAAGACCCCCACGTAGAGCTCCTACTCCTGCTTGGGATCTCAATTTTGTGTTGGAGAAACTTACTCTACAACCTTTTGAGCCTGCAGCTACTGCTGAGTTGAAGTATTTATCTTGGAAGACTGCTTTTTTGTTGGCCATTACCTCTGCGAGAAGGGTTTCTGAATTGCAGGCCCTTATGGCAGTTGAGCCTTTCTTGATTTTCCATAAGGATAGGGTATCTTTACGTACTAATCCTTCCTTTATGCCTAAAGTGGTTTCTAGTGTGGCTTTAAACCAAACTATTCATTTACCTACTTTTTATGCAAACCCCCAAAACAAAGGGGAAAAGATTTTGCACACTTTGGATATACACAGGCAGTTGCGTTATTATCTGAGCAGAACTAAAGGGTTCAGGCAGTCTCAGCAGTTATTTGTTTCATTTGCTTTGTGTTCTCAGGGCAAGCCTGTGTCTAAACAAACTATTTCTAAGTGGATTGGGTTTTGTATTGCTTTCTGTTATTCCCATCATGGTAAGGAGATTCCAGCTGGGATTAGGCCTCATTCCACTAGGGCTACTGCCACTTCTACAGCTTTTTTAAGGGGGGTGGCAACTAAGGATATTTTGGAGGCAGCTACTTGGAGTTCAGTGCATACCTTCTCTAAACATTACCACCTTCCACTTTACTCTAAATCTAGGGCTGGTTTTGCCACTGCAATTTTACAGGGCATTTTAACAGCTCCTCCTGCTTTATAGTTTTGCCATCCTCCCTTCTCTCTGCTTTGGGATTCTACCCAAGTGTAAGGACTGCAGCAATGTGAGATGAAGAACATAGTACAGTTTTGTACCTACCATAAATGTAGATGTTCGAAGATCTACATTGCTGCAGTCCAATTTACCCTCCCTCCTTCCCCTCTATAGTTAGAGGAGTTGTGTGGTTTGGGTTTTGACTACTGTACATATTGTATATAGTGTACATATGCTTAGTGCAAGGGTGGTTGGTTGTTTGTTGTGGTTGTTTTTTGGTTTTGACCTTTCCTTTTAGGGTCTTCTGACATCTGGGGCAAAAAAAGACTGAGGATATGACGTCGGTCATGCGCATTTGTACCCTGACGTCCTGATGTCAGTCTAATGCGCCTTGACCGACGTCAGCCTAATACTTTGATATTCGGGCCGATCGAGGACAGCGGACTACCCAAGTGTAAGGACTGCAGCAATGTAGATCTTCGAACATCTACATTTATGGTAGGTACAAAACTGTACTTTCAGGTCCAGGTAGGTAATGTGGTCCAAGTTGCCTAAGTTTAGTATATCGGTGATATGTTCAAAGAAACCCACTAGAATCAGGAGACAGACTCTCTCATTAACATACCTAAATTAACTTGGGTTCAGGACTTGTAGATAGTCTGTACTTTTTAATAAGTTGTATAATGATGCATTCCATTGATTTGCCAATAATACTAGTTAGCCATATATGTGTATAGTTTCCTGGATGAGTAGTGGATCATCCTTGTAGAGAAGAATGACTACAACAGTTCTCCAGTCGTCTGGCATGAGTCTAATGGAAAGACAAATTTTGAATAAGCTCAGTAGCAGGTTTAACAGACAGTGTATGGTGCCGATAAGAAGGCAGCCTGGCACATTATCTGGACCCACAGAGCAATATGTTTGGCTTTGAAGAGTGTATTATGGACTTGCTCAGAGGTAATCCAAGGTAGCTGTGTAGGTGTGCTAATAAGTTGGATAAAGTTAGGGGGGGATAAAGGAGTAAAGTTACAGATGAATTTATCTGCTAATATGTTAGCTATGTTTTCAGCGGATGTATTAGCTCTGAGTATTAGTGGGCATAACCTGTAAGGTTTTACACATAGCTGAATAAAGCTTTGGGGTTCCCTTAAAGAGGTTGCAATTCACAATTTATACTTATTTATTGAGAATTTGATTTTGTTTCTGAATTCTTTCTTAATTTATTGAGCTCATCTTCACATGATGGGTTATTATATCAACAACCCTGCTGTATTCAACTGGACGTATAAGAGAATTTAAGTACCTTTTATCCGCACTTTTTTCAAATAATACTGCATTTGAATTGATTTACTTGTGTTGCATTGAATATTAACTGAACTGGAAGTTTTGACGCTGTTTTTTCAGTTAGTGCTTGCTATATTTTATTACCTGTTAGAATTCCTGCATAGACAGTAATTGCAGTCGGGGGTAGTCTAATTCATTGATATTCAGTTACTGCCTATTTAAGTGGTACATTTTGGAATATTTTCTGCTTAAAACCTGAGCTTTGGCTGGCAAAGATCTAGTTGTATTCAACCGGATGTATAAGAGAATTTAAGTACCTTTTATTTGCCCTTTTTTCAAATAATACAGCATTTTAATTGATTTATTTGTATTGTATTGAATATTAACTGAATAGGAAGTTTTGACTCTGTTTTTTCAGTTAGTGCTTGCTAGATTTTATTACCTGTTAGAATTCTTGCATAGACAGTAATTGCAGTCGAGGGTAGTGTCATTCATTGATATTCTGTTACTGCCTATTTAAGTGGTACATTTTGGAATATTTTCTGCTTAAAACCTGAGCTTTAGCCAGCTAAGATCTAGCTGTATTCAACTGGATGCATAAGAGAATTGAAGTACCTTTTATTTGCCCTTTTTTCAAATAATACAGCATTTTAATTGATTTATTTGTATTGTATTGAATATTAACTGAATAGGAAGTTTTGACTCTGTTTTTTCAGTTAGTGCTTGCTAGATTTTATTACCTCTTAGAATTCCTGCATAGACAGTAATTGCAGTCGGGGGTAGACTCATTCATTGATATTCTGTTACTACCTATTTTTGTGGTACATTTTGGAATATTTTCTGCTTAAAACCTGAGCTTTGGCCGGCTAAGATCTAGCTGTATTCAACTGGACGTATAAGAATTTAAGTACCGTTTATCTGCACTTTTTTCAAATAATACAGCATTTTAATTGATTTATTTGTGTTCCATTGAATATTAACTCAACTGGAAGTTTTGGTTCATAGGTTCATAGGTTTAGGTTGGTACTAGGCTATCAGCCCCAGGGCCTATACAAGCCTAGACATAACAATTCCTTGGTTATTTCATCCCTCACTATTTACTTCCTTGGACCCCTGTCTTGCAGGGTGACTGATGTGATCCCTGGGGTGAATTTCCTTTCTCCCATCCAATCATCAAGGTTCCTTTTGAAGAAGGCCAAAGAGGTGCTCTGTTTGACATGTATGGGCAGTCTATTCCAGAGTTTGACTCTGTTTTTTTCCCTACCCACTCTCCCTGGTTTAGTTTTGGTTTTAATCTTGGTGGCTTTGAAACTGCCCGCCCCTCTTGTAAATTTGTGTTTGGATACTCCTTCTGGGCCCATCTCATTTGCTCACTCAACTGACTGCAGTGAAATCATATTCTGATTTCAGGCACTCCTACTGTGTGCAAAAAGAGCATCTGGGAAAGAAAAAAAATTAGCTTGTTTACTGCCTTTCCTGTAAGTGGTCTAGACTGTCTGTAGGCTTCTGAGCCTCCAAGCCTTACTGTGTTGGAGGGAAACTTTTTAGCTTAATTTTGTTTCTTAGAACTAGCCAGTTTTCTAGTTTCAGCACTCATATCTGTTTCTTTGAACTCAGCACTTGTTCAGAACTCTTTGTAAGCACTAAATAAGCTGCAAATTACTACAGCACTCAGCTTTCCTCACTTGTCTAGAGGAAAGCAGTTTTTAGTACTTAATAAATAAGCACCTCTCCAGGCATGTCTAAGGGTCAGCTCCCGGTGATTTCTCCTGTCTACCTGATGAATATAGTCATCTTTGGGCAATGCAACAATTGCCTCATGTACACAGACAACCCTTTCCTCTTACCACCCAACACTACAGCCTGTGAGAGATGCACTTATATAGTCAAACTGGAAGCAAAGCTCTCTTCACCCGAGACTGGACTAGACAGTCAAGCAGAGAAGGTAAACACTTGCACCACACCACACTCATCACATAGTCCCTCAAAACCTACACCACCGAAACACACATAGAAACACAAAACGCACACCTACATTCATGGAGGCTCTCAATAAAAACCCGCCCAAGCATCAGGGACCTCCAAAGCAGAAACACAAGCAAACTCCAACCCCCAACACAACCCAAATGACACATAGCCCACAAACCTAGTGCGCCACTCAAACACAGCCCATAAGGCATAACAACATACCCAACACTCTAGTCATAGGTGGCTCTATAGTCAGGCACACTGATGTTCCACTTACCAGGCTAAACAAGGAGAACGTTACTGTCAGTTGCCTGTCAGGTGCCAGGATCCACCACATAATGCATGCACTCAGGTCACTCCACAAGAAATACAAATATGACACTGTCATTGTCCATGTTGGTGCGAATGACCTGAGACTTACCTCCCTGGACTACATGAAAAGAGACATGGAGGAGCTCTCCGATCTTGTAGCCCAGGCAGGTATGACCCTAACCCTGAGTAGCATTCTACCATCACCCAGAATGATACCACAGTACAAGGACAAAATGATTGACTTCAACAATTGGCTAAGCTTCTGGTGTCATTCTAAGGGGATCCAGTATTTGTCTGCCTGGGACGACACGATCAACAGACCACAATGCTTTGCTAGAGATGGCCTGCACCTGTCACCCTTGGGATTCCGGATACTAGCTAAGGCTTTTGCGACCCCTATAGTGCCTTTTTAGGCAAGATTCTAATGACAAATTCACCACCATAACAGGTACAAGCAAGCAAAATCTGAGGGTAATGCTACTCAATGCTAGAAGTCTAAACCTCAAAATGCACTCACTTGAGACACTCCTTAAAATGGAGAACATTGATATCTGTGCAGTGACAGAGGCCTGGTTCAAAGCTCCAGAGAGCACCCCTGCATTACCAGGCTATAATTCATACCACACCTTTTGGCCAACTAACCCGGAACAAAGCTCTAAAGGTGGAGGTGTGTCCATATTCATTAAGGATATCCACACCTCCAGGTTTGTTGCACAGCATAATGCATCCGAGATTATCCAAGTGCAAATAACTCTGGGCAAGACCGCAGTACAAATTGTAGCTTGCTACAGACCTCCCACCATGCCACAGGATTCCCACTCCTCATTTCTTGATACACTGGAAAGTATTAGGGTACAACCCAACACCCTAATAATGGACGATTTCAGCTACCCCACCATTAACTGAGAAAACTGCTCATGTACCAACTCTTTTGCTCAACGTTTTCTGGAATTCATAAATTCCAATGCCTTGGATCAACTTATTCACACCCCCACCAGGGGCAGCAATATCCTAGACCTGGTCATTACCAACATGGGAAAACAGTGTTCCACACCAGAGGTCAATTCCTCGTTGGTCAGATCCGACCACAAACTAATCACCCTAGACATTCACATCCCACCCCCACCCCCAATTTGGGAAACCACTGTAAAAAACTTCTTTAAAGCCAACTTCACACTTCTTAAGACAGAAGTGTCAAACTTCATGAAACCCATGCAGATGGACAATAGAGGTATGACTGCTGAATCCTACACAAATGCACTTTATAAGCACTTACATGAGTGTATGGATCATGCTATCCCTATTAGAGCCTGTTATCCTCCAAAAAAAGGAAGCCAATCTCGTCGTCCTCTGCCATAAACAAACTCTACAACAGAAGAAAGAAACTGTTGCAAAAAAGAGTAAAATCCCATAACTGGAGGGACTCCCTGGTCAACCTCAGTAAGAAGCTGAGATCCCTCATAAAATCCTCCAAAGCTAGTTATAAAAACAAAATTGCCACTGACTCTAAAGACAACCACAAAGCATTCTATAGCTATGTCAAGAATCTCAATGGCAACACTCAGATCTGCTCTGGGTTACAGCACAATGGCACAAAGTATACACAACCAACTGATATTGCCACCATCCTGGCAGATAGGTTCAGTGCTAACTTCACCCCACTCTCACCTCCTAGAGGGCCCATCTCTATACCGGAAGAATGCAAAGTTCCTGTAATCACGGCTGCACAGGTAAAAAACACACTCTCCAAAGCCAAGAACACAGCATCCATGGGACCTGACAGTATCCCAGGCTGCGTTATACATGAACTATAGAATTAACTGGTACCCTACCTAAGTACCATGTTCAATCACAGCCTCATCTCAGGCTTTGTGCCCACTGAATGGTGCACCGTGACAGTTATCCCACTCCACAAAGGGGGAGCCAAGAAAGACCCCGGTGATTACCACCCCATTAGCCTGATGAGCCTGGTCTGCAAGGCCATGGAACGTATCATCATGGAACTCATAAACAAAGACATTGGTAATCTTCAAACTCTGGACCCTATCCAGTTCGGGTTTTTAAAAGGCAGATCATGTCTCCTAAACCAGATTGACTTCTTTGAAGCAGTCACCAAAGCCATAGATGAGGGTAAGGTGGTTCACACAGCTTATCTAGATCTTGCCAAGGCTTTCAACACCATCCCCCACTCCAGAATTATAGATAAGCTCACTAAACTAGGTATAAATCCCTATGTCACAAGATGGGTTGCCAACTGGCTCATGGACAGAACCCACACTGTGAAAGTAGCAGACTCCAAATCCGACTTCAGACCAGTGACAAGTGGAGTACCACAGGGTTCAGTCGTGAGTCCTCTCCTGTTTGGTATCTACTTCTCTGAAGTACAGGCTAACACAGAAGGTCTTTGGCTAACAAAGTTTGCAGATGACTGCAAACTAGGAGCCATAATTGAAACTCCTAACGTTGTGGACATACTACAAATGGGCCACACTGAGACAGATGCCTGGTGTCAAAGCCATGGCCTGAAGCTCAATGCCAAAAAGTGTATTGTCATCCCCTTTGGTAAAAACTCTGTACCCATGAACTACCACATAAGTGGTAGTCTACTTAATGCCAAAAGTGTGATAAGAGACCTTGGGACATAGGTGGACAGTAGTCTCTCCTTTGATAATCACATTGCCACAGTGGTTAGGAAATCCTTCTACATGGCTCACCTCATCACAAAAGGTTTCTCATCCAGAAAAAAAGAGGTCATTGTTCCCCTCTACTCATCACTCATTAGACCCATTATAGAGTACAACACCCCTTTTGGCATGTACCTCACAAGACATCTACAACAACTGGAAAGGCCACAGAAATACCTCACAAAGAGGATTACTGGCCTCAAACAGATGGCTTACGCAGACCGTCTCAAAAAACTCCAGCTTTACTCCATCGCATATCACCTATTCTGAGGCAATCTCTGCCTAACATACAAAGCTGTGTAAAACCCAGAGCTGTTGGACATGCTCCACTTAAAGAAATCCCAATCCCTCCAAGATACATGCTCTAGGGACTTAAACCTTGTCACCACAATAAACAGAACATGCTGGAGGGATAGATTCATGTCCCAGAGACTTTCCATACTCTGGAACAGACTACCTATCTATGTCAAACAGAGCTCCTCATTGGCACTCAAGAAAAATCTTGATGATTGGATGGAAATAGAAAATTCTCCCCAGGGATCACTTCTGTGGCTCTGCTGCACAGGGGCACAGGAAAATCATTTTCTTGGGTGGCGAAAGCCAGGCTACCTTTTTGGCTAGGCTTATATAGGCCCTAGGGCTAATAGCCTAGTACCTACCTATGAACCTATGAACCCACGGCTGGGTGTGGGTAATGCTGGATTTATACATGGTTGGCATGGTTTGGTCACAATGGCGAAGCCCAAGTGACCAAACAAAGCCAACTATGGGTAAATCCAGCATTACCCACACCCTACATTGGATTATTGCTATTATACAATGACATTACTTAAGAAAAAAGTTAGTTGCTTTTCTTTAAATTCCTTATTTTATGTGCTGCTCTTCAGTATTTTACCCCAGATTTTACTGATATACTAATGTTCCCTGCGGTGGTGCAGCGGTAGCATTGTTGCCTCACAGCAAGAGGTTCTCCCATTCAATTCTCGGCTAGAGTGCGGGGAGTGCCTTCTGTGTGGAGTCTGCAAGTCCTCCCCATGGTTGGATGGGCGTTCGAAAGACATGCGTAAATGGGCGTGCCTTCGTTAAAGGTTGGACGTCGAGCTGGCACCTCAGCGTTTGTTAAAATTTACTGCCAATCATTAGTGGTCCAGAGTTCTGCTGCGGCGACCCCTAACCGGGAAAAGCCAAAAGACAACAACAACTAAATTTGCATATGGGACTTTTGTTCCCACACTTATGCAATATATCAATGCTGTGTAAAGGAAGCGATTGAGAAAAGATCTATTGCCTATTTTTAATTAAAAAAAATAAAAAAAAAAGAAAGAAAAAGAGAAACTGGGGGAGACTTTCAACATACAGCAGACATGGGACAGAGAAAAATAAAAGTATAATCAGGTATGTTTCTCTAGTTTTGCGTAATTTACCTGATTATCCTTTTATTTTTCTCTGTCTTGTCTGTCTCCTTCTTTTGAAGCCCCCAGTTTTTGAAACTTTATTTAAAAAAAAAAAAAAAAAAAAAAAGTGTTCCCATAGCATATATTAATAGAAAAAAAGAGTCTGGGTGACCAGACTTTTTCCATCGGTATATGCCCAATTTACAATGGGCATGCTAGTTGGGCTGGGCAATCAGCTTGCTTGTTTTTGAATGTTAATGCCCAGTCAATGTATAATAAGTTTGTTTTTATGGGGAATGAGTTTATTCCTCTTATTTTATACTTTTCTTTCTGCTGACATATTAAGCATAGCTATTTTGGCTCTGTCAGTTCAGGCATAATCAGCCAACAAAAAGAAAGAAAAAAACAAATTAATTGATCGACCGCTGCTGAGCGGCTGTCTTTGTTTCCTCATCATCATCATTGTGGGGTCAAGAATGATCTTTTTGTTGGTAACTTCAATACATCCTGTCTTGCAGAAGTATGTCTGAAATGTCTTGATATCACAAAATCAGATGACAAAATTAGTTTTCCATGCAAATTATCTCAAAAAGGGATGCTATTGCAGTTAAACTGATGTAAGCTTTGCCATTTATCAGGTTTGTTTCACGAATGTTACACAAAGC
This sequence comes from Protopterus annectens, assembly GCF_019279795.1. Classification (NCBI taxonomy): domain Eukaryota; kingdom Metazoa; phylum Chordata; order Ceratodontiformes; family Protopteridae; genus Protopterus; species Protopterus annectens. The sequence continues at coordinate 94,150,400 of NC_056740.1, forward strand.
ATGTGGCATTCCGTTAATACAATCCTCATTAAAATGAAATGAAAAATGAAAATATCAGAATGTATGTCATAATCAGACTTTTGCAGCAAAAAAGTAAAATAAAATTAAATATATTGGTTAAACAGTTTTAACTAGATGGAGAAGGTATTTTCAAGAATAAACACATAGCTTTTGGGCAAAATACTCCTCTCCAGCTTACTAGAACAATAGATTTGATAGAAGAATTTAGAAGACAGATTTATTTTGATGTTAAATAACATCCTTTAGGCAAATTCTATATTCAGACAGTATAGGGACAGTGTCAAGAGCAATTCAGACTGACTTCAATGAGGTAACTAGAGATACATTTCAGAAAAAGTGACAGATCTGTACCTGTTCATCCTTGATAGTGGTTAAAATGAAAATGTATTTTTCATGAGGCAGTCTATATTCAGATGAGTTCAATGTAGTGAATAATTACATTACCATTATGCAGATAAAGGAAATATATTGCAGTACTTCAGAAGTGTTGCTACAGTCTGAAAGTTTTACCATATAAATGTTAATGTACACGGTATCATAGTTTGTAAATGGGCATTCATTTCTTGGGCAATTTAGGAAACTTGGGAGCATTTCTGCATGTTCATTATCTTAGTGAGAAAAGCAGCTGTGAATTACACTCATGCATTAGCAATTACATGCTGATGAATTTCTTTTATATTTTTTGTGTAAATTGCAGATTGGCAGTTTTGATGCAGAAAGTCTCTTTTCCTATTTAGATTATGTGTCTTTAACTACCATGATAATGTGTTTTTATGCATTGTGGTAAAGCTGTTTTAATTAAGATGGGCCAGTGATCACAGCTACTTGGTACAGAGGGACAGGGCCCTGACTGCAACCCAGATGGTCAGTGTTTGATTAGTAGTCTGGTGAACATGGAAAGGGGATGGTATTTATTGTCTCACTCACTCTGAGAGGGAGGAAGGAGTTTCTGTTTGTGGTCAAGCTCAAGCACTGTCCAGTAATGAGGCAGTGTTGTAATTATATGGCAGATTGCTGCTGATTTTGGCATTCATGGGGAGGGGTGATTCTGACTGACCCTACATACATTAATGCTCATGACATCAGAAGCTCTGCCCAGTTAAGGCATAAAAAAAAAAAAAAGAAAAAAACACGACTTACAGGACGGCATATCTGATGCTCCTGGCTGATCTGCTCTAACTTTCACTTCCCCTTCCCAACCTGCGCTGAGACAGGTGGTCCCGGGGGGGGGGGGTAGTACTGGGGATACTAAGGTAAAGTGGGATAGGTCCAGATAAGAGAAGATGGAGTACATGAAAAGGAAAATAATGATATATTAGTGGACACTTGCTCATATAAGTATTCATTTTGCTTTTTTGTTAAACTCAGACATGTTTCTTTTACATTAAACCATAACTTACTCACAATGCTTAGAATAGCCAAAGTGATCATTATGACCCTTATTACACGCCCAACGATACCATTTTCCTTTGCTGCTTTGGTGAATTCATTGCATAATGACAAAAAAACATCCAGAGACACTGATGTAGATATCCACGTTTTACTGATGATTCTGGTACCTCGGCTTACACAAGCCTTCCAAGGCTTCATCTGGGATACCATATGAAATAGGACTTTCAGTTATCCAATTAACATATTATATAATTATATAATTACATTTATTCTATTCACTTCAAGAACTGAACAAAAGAAAAATCTTCTCAATTTATCTATCACTTGATACAAAATTTCTTCAAAAATATCTTAGAAATGCAAAATCTAAATGCATTACAAAAGCTTTTCCTAAAAAATGCAAATATTTTGTGCAACCAATTTCTCTGCTCAAAACATACAAACATTTATGAAAAATCAGTGTAAATGCATATACTGACACACTATGATATAATATAATATGCTGACATATTAATATAACCAAAAACGCAGTCTTCTGAGACTCAATCATATGTTCAAATCCAACTCCATATTCAAACCATTAGGCCACAGGGTATTAAAATTGATGGTATATCTGGTCTCCATTCTTAACAAGGCCCTTACCAAATCAAAACCCTGTTTCTCAAACCCTTTCGCTAATACACTAAAAACTAAACTATCCATAAACCCCCTGTGCACTTTGTGAAAATGTAGGGCTACTGGGCTGTCCATTCTGGCATTCCTTATGTCCCCCATATGCTCCATTATTCTTCTTTTAACTGGTCTTTTGGTCTGGCCAATATACCACAAGGATGGTTCACAATCACATCTCAAGATATATACAACCCCAGAAGTATTACAACTGAAATGACCACGGGACCTATGAATTCGACCATTAATACTTGCTCCATTTAGATTTTTTACCTTGCTGCATGCCTTACATTTACCACAAGGAAAAGTACTCTTGCATGGACCCATAAGTATGCTCATATGCCTTGCTATTCAAAATCTCTTTTAAATTACAAAATCTGCTAAAGGAGAAAGTAACCTTATCAGGAAAAAGATGTCCCACTTCACTATCCTGCTTATCAATGGGCCAAAAACGAGTAACCAACTCCTGGATAACCAAAGGATATTTATTAACAAAAAATATATCTTCCACTACTTCCCTCGGCTCCTTGGACCCTATTCTCATCCCAGTTTTTCTCCTAGATGTGAATGAACCTGACATCCTGATCATCAGTATCTCTGGTTATTTCTTTTTTTCTTTTTCAGCTTAGTTTTGGATTGTTTTGAACATCTCATTGCATAATGGCATACTGTAGTGTTCTTGTACATGGGTTTAAATGACTGTACAAAATCCATATCTTGGGTTATGATAAAAACAGAGAAAATAAGGTGGCTAAGTGCTGAGTCAGTTAACACAATTTACTGTAACAACACTCTGTGGAAAACATGTACAATCAGAAACAGAGTCCTTTATCTTATGGAATTTGTACCCCACACCCCGTGCAGGTGGAGGGACCCCACACCTATCCCAATCATATACTCTAATTTAAAATCACCATATCACATTGAAAAAACACTATTCCCCTGCATGGCAAATTCATACATGATTGTTTTTGCTAAGACCAGTTGAACAAAGGACGGTTCATCCAAAGCTACTTGACAAAAAAAGCTACTCCATCTGGACTGAGTCTGTAATGGGCTATTCATTTGAACAGTTTGATGCTTACTGAGAGAAAATTGGATAAACATATTTCACATAGCAGACACTTCTTAGACCATTTTGCAAGAGACCTAGGGAAGGTTAATTTGGACAGAATATATTTTCTCACTTAGTGACTTCTCTCCTCTTGTGAAGCTAATTGTAAAAGATCTCTGACACGTTTTGAGACAGGATGCGTCTTTCTCAAAAACATTACTTTTCAGAGTTATTTTGTTTTTATAGAAGGGGGGGAATTTAAGTGACATGTTGATTAGCAGAACTTGTAGATCCTCAGTGTCTTTCAGATTGACATAGTACTTGCATGAAATATACTTGTTCTCATATTAAAAACCTGCATGTGAGATTAAATGCACAAAGATTTGGTCCACTAAACATTTCACTTGTGACTCTAATGGTGTCATGTATTTCATACATTGTGGTTGCCACTGTATTTCAGTCAGGTGTTGGGGGTGCAACCTGTACTGTATCTTTATATTGTGCTTCTGACTACGATGACGTAACAGGCTGTTTAACAGCAGACATCATAGCTGCTCATGATTTTGACAGGTGGGGAGATATAGCAACATTGTTATGAGCCATGGAGGCTAACCTAATACAGACATTTTAAATAATGCAAGCATATGGTCTTAATGAAACTCTTGACTGGTTTCTAGTAATGTAATCTTTAGTAGTAGTTTATTTGTATACAAAGTCAAGTGTTTCCACGATTCTCTGTAAGAAAAAGTCTATAATATTGTAGCAGTTTAGCTTTTGAAGCATCTTGAAGAATTTGCAGTAAGTAAAACATTTCATCATTTTTTAACTTTTTTAATGAGCTGATGCTATGTCATTGGTAAAATGAAATAGCTGAGATGCTCATAACCCTTGTTACATATAACAAACTATTATTATTGTGCTATCTGTTTTTGAAATGTTTTCAATATATTGTGTTATTTTGAGGTACATAAAGGTATCTAAAAGCAGTTTTATATATATATATATATATATATATATATATATATATATATATATATATATATATATATACACACACACACACACACACACACACACACACACACACATACATACACACACACATACATATATATCTTCTTCTTCTTCTCCTTCTTTCGGCTGCTCCCGTTAGGGGTCGCCACAGCAGATCAACTGTTTCCATTTCTTCCTGTCCTCTGCATCTTGCTCTGTCACAGCAACCACCTGCATGTCCTCTCTCACCACATATGCCCCCACACTCCCCTGACTATATATACTAACTCCAAGATCCCACTACAGTGGGGCAAAGGCCATATACCTTTTACTTGCCTTATAGTACTCTACACAGTGCCAGTACTTCACTTCGGTGAAATGAGTTTTCAGTAATTTGAGCTTTCAGCGATTAGTCAGGGTGAATTCAAATTCAGTGAAATGAGCTTTCAATGAAAAAAAGTAGACCCATATATATATATATATATATATATATATATATAGTACACTCTGCCTCTATTCATAGTTACTCCTTACTTTCAGTATCAGTAAAACACTTCCATGTTTATCATTATGCTAATTTCATAAAAGTCTTACAGTTGCTATTCACTTTAATAATGCACTACGGTTCTTTCAGAAATGTACTTTGCTTAGTGTTAAGTATGGTTTTAAAACGTTTTCTTTGTGATCAAAAAATGTACACTCCAAACACACCATGACATGATAAATTTGAAGTCACACATACATGGAAGAGCAAAAAGAATAGAAAAATACTCAAAACACTTTTAATAAAAATACATACATTTAGAACCATGTGTAGGTTATGTCCTTAAAAATAAAACTATATAGAATCTTATGTAATATAATAATATAGTGGTTGTTACAAATGACTGTCCCAACAAAAAAAGGAAAAGACCCCAATGGTAATATTCTTTTACCATATTTCTAATAGACCTTGTGATATCTCCTGACATTTCCTTCTAGAACCTTAATGATAATGCAGTTATGATAAGAAACAAGTTTTACAACCAGGTAAGTTCCTCCTTACACATTTCCTTCTAGAACCTTAATGATAATACAGTTATGATAAGAGACAAGTTTTACAACCAGGTAAGTTCCTCCTTACACATTTCCTTCTAGAACCTTAATGATAATGCAGTTATGATAAGAGACAAGTTTTACAACCAGGTAAGTTCCTCCTTACACATTTCCTTCTAGAACCTTAATGATAATGCAGTTATGATGAGACAAGTTTTACAACTAGGTAAGTTCCTCCTTACACATTTCTTTCTAGAACCTTAATGATAATGCAGTTATGATAAGAGACAAGTTTTACAATCAGGTAAGTTCCTCCTCAGAAGAGCATAATGAAAGCTGCATAACCGAATGGCCCAAAAGGCTAGTCTTTTAGTGGGAATTTTTTATTTTTATTTTTCATTTTTATTTTAACATTTGTTAACCAGGAACGACTGACTTGGAATGAAGCCAGTTTTCAGCAGAGGCCTGGGGAGAAACGGTCCACATGCATGTCTTTGTAATGAATGTAATGAATTGATTTCTCCAAGGCTGTGGCAGGTGGAAATCCCAAAGCTCAAAGCTAAACTTGACAAAGCCAAAGCATATGCCAATAATTGCATTTCTTTGCCAATATCTCTAGGCGTTATTTCACTCCTGGAAGCATTTCACCAGCCTACAAGAAAAGTGTTGCTAAAAATGTAGTTTTGAATTGGTTAAAAGGCAAACACAGGGTTATGAGTGATTAGATTTCTCACTGGGATGTTGAATATTAAAGATGGCTCTAGCTATTAAGCAGCTCAGGATCATGCTTTTGCTACCCAACAAAGCCCTGCTACATAACAAATAGCAGCATATGAATGATTTTCTTAAGATGGCCTGCTGAGGCCCTGGAAAATAATTTGGTGTCATTTGAAAAGTGGAACAAAAAGTCCATCATATTTCAATAATTTTATGAGCCTTACTTTCCTTAGTAAATGAAATTGAATTAATTTCTCTCATAAGAAAGGCAAAATATCCTTCTGGGGCAAAGCACTCAGCATTTGAAAAAGAGGTCCAGTGACTTCCTTTTTAAACTCCTAGTAAGAATCTATCACCACTCCATGTGCTTCAAGTGCTTTGCAAACTAACAGAGAAGCAATTGCTTGTGAAAACTCCCTTGCAGTAAAGGGTGCATTAAGTTTATTCAGTTCTTTGCTTTTATCCCTTGGGCAGTGTATCGAATAGAAAAATTCAACTTATCCTTGATAACTTTTGATGCTTTAAGGTGTTTTGTACAGAAAAGTTAAATTCACTGGTATCATCTCATTTGTCCTGGTGTAGTTTGTGAAAAAGGGGTACATAGTCCTGTTTATGTGTTTTATAGAATATTTAATAGTTTTAGAAATTCTTACATTCTTCCTGTAGCTAGACTTGAGCTCCATCATTTTCATATTACCACCCTCAGTTTAACTATGCCTTCTTTTATTTCTTTCTTGACTAATATGTTTTGATTTTATACCATTGTTAGAGGCTTCTCATTTGGCTATGAAAACAATTTTCAAATCAGCACTATTACTCCAGTACTTAATCCCCCAGTTCCTCAGCTGGACCATCTTCTCAGACTTTTGTAATAATAAGGGATCTATGTACCAGTCATCAAACTGTTTATCCTTACTTGACCAATGAGCTCCAAGGTGGCTAATGTGCAATTAGAACACACCACTGATTCAGTGCTAAAGTACTTCTGTCAACAGAGTTTCGTTGACTTAAGTCATTTGTCTAACTAGGTATGTTAGTTATTGGGGATGAATATTTAATATTGCAGAGCTTTGTAACTGACAAATAAATTTGCACTAAGATATTTGCCTTCTGTGTATAAATTTGTGTCATTTCACTGTTGTGGTGACAGACAAACCTAAACGCACACTACAACCCCCGCTACTTCATATGTTTCTAGTATAATTAGCATACCTCTGGTAAAAGCTATATCATAACAAATATAATACCCTTATTACATTGCTACCTCTTCATGAATACAGTGCCTAAATGTGCTTTTTAAATATATCAAAATTGTTCATTTCTAATAATATAAAATACTTTACTTCAATTATTTCACTGCAGTCCTTGTCTAAATTAAATATCTATATTTGCCATCAAAACTTCTATAACATCAAAGTTTGTTCTAAAATAATTCTGTCTGTTCTGTTTTGTTGACAGTCAGACCATTAACCAAAACTGCACTGCATGAAATCACATCTCTATTTCTTAACTAAATCTTTGACTGAATTTATGTGATTAAGCATTTTTTTCAAGGCCACATGCACCCTGCTACTACTCATATAGGGCTAAATGCAATATTATACTATCCGAGCAAGGCTGAGACATTCAATATCTATAGGAAAAACTTTTCTCGGGATTGTTGCAATCAAGCTGTGGAATGTTCAGTCAGAGAATGTCAGCAATTTAAGTCTTAGGAGTTACCCCTTGAAATAAAGGTTACACCAAGAATATATTTATCCTAGAGTAAGTGAGGGGGATGCACGACTTGAAATCAGCAGCAGAGGAGTCAATTTTGGGTCTGTGTCTATGATGATAGGGGGCTTGGGTGACCTGTCATGTAGTCAAAATCACCAACCTGGCAGCAGCAGGCAAGGCTGGTTAAAATCAAACAGTCAAAATATAAGCAATAATCTTTGAGTTATCAGAAGCATCTTTCTTTACTAGCTGAATTTTCTCTGTTCTGTCTAGTTGTGTTATTGCACCTGATGCTCCAGTGCTATTTTGTCTGTTATTGGTGGGCAGAAGCAGTCAACCAGCTACCTGGATAGGGTAGAAAATGGGGGGTGACTGTGCTGATGTGGAGTTGGGGACTGCTATACCAAAGCTCCTTTTAGTTCTGATTGAGGATTCCAACTCCAGGGACTCTGGAGTCACATGCTACATATTAATCTAAATCCTGATGTTCACATGCTTCATGACAAGGCAGTATATGTTTGTTGTATGTCCTAGGCAGTATGTTTTAAAAAGGAAAAAAGCACTGGACATTTGTTTAACCTGGGCATCACATTTGGGAATGTGGGTGGTCTCAGAAGCAGTGACTGCTGGAAATAACTTCCCCAGCCTTAAAAACTGCTTCTTAAGTCTGTAACATTGCTATCATGAGTGTTAATGGCAGCTGATTGAGGCTGCATCTACCAGGACAGAGTATGTTACAGCCTGGGCACGTGCTCTGGTATTTCGCAATGCAGCACCATTCATGATCATAAGATTTCTAGGCTCCTTTCACCTGATGCATGGTCTGCATATTCAATAGACTCATATTATCCCAGTTTCACTTTGACTTCCTCTGCATTGTAAGTAACATTATCAAGAAACAAATTTTGTAAAATCATATCTTTAAATATGTGCTTGTAACACTCAGAACTGAATATTAGAATAACGTTATTAAAAGAGACTCCTGCCTCCCATTTACAATGTGGGCTCAATATCCACCCTGTCACCTGTTTTTAAATCTTATTCACCTCATCTTCCATCCAGCTTTTGCTAACATACACCCTTATATTACTCATTACCAAGGTCTGCACTGTTTAAGACTACCTAGCAAGGCAGTTCACTATTCCAACCTTCCTTAAATGAAAGTGACTTTGCTTTTTGATGGCAAGACTACAGAATGTATTTCAACACTGACTTCAGCGCTATTCACCCTAAAGGCTTATATTTGCCCCATTTTGTAGCTCATAGGTTTTCTCTTCCTACATTTTGCTGATTTATTTATTTTACTGGTCCTAGGGTGGCTGTGGTGTTGCAGGAGTTAGCATTGCCGCCTCACAGAAAGAGGTTCTCTGGTTCAATCCTCAGCTGGGGTGCCTTCTGTGTGGAGTCTGCATGTCCTCCCTGTGGTCATGTGGGTTTCTGCCAGGTGCTCTGGTTTCCTCCCACATCCCAAAGACATGCTGTAGGTGGATTGGACACTCTAAATTGGCCCTAGATGTGAGTGTGTGCATGTGTGTGTCTTCTGTGGAAGGTTGGGTGCCAGGCTGGCAACTCGACACAGTAAAACTCCATTGCCAATCATGAGCGGACAGGTGATCCGCTGTGGTGACCCCTAACCGAGAAAAGCCGTAAGAAGAAAAAGTAACTTTACTCTGTTTCCACACAGCTGACAGCATGTTGTTAATCTGCTTGTTTGCATTTCCTTTTGAAGGCTTATTGTAATGCTTTTATTTTTTATTATTATTTGTGTTAGAGAACTGCTGTTCCCCTTGTAGTGTCTTTACTGTTGAGGTCATAGGTGAAAAAGTGCATGCTCATTAAATTACTTATTAGTTTAGCAACTAGCTAGTTAAGTAGTAATAATTACAAAGATAAATATGATGGACAGCTATTTCTATGAATACATGAACTAATCTAAGTGAACTGACCTGATAATGTTGCTAATATCCAAAATATAGATCCATCTTGGTGAAATACTACAGAATTTGATAGAGTATGCTGTTTTTCATAATGCTAGATGGAACAAAAAAGGAGGTAGACTATTTATATTTGTAAAGCAAAATTCCCACTCATCTATACTTTATAATTCTAGTGGATCAGTATGTATAGGTGTGACACTGGGATATTTGAAGTCTCAGTTTTATTACTTGAAAATATGTGTATGTTGTTCTGCACTAAAATATCAAAGTCTTCTGTAGGAGGCTGGACAGCAATCCTGCATCCTATAGTTATCCACCTTTATAACACGCAGAATGTTCTATTACTATTACTGTTACTAGTATTACAAGATTTCAACAAACATATAATAAATGAATAAGCATTGATTTATCCCTTGCAATATACATCAATATTCACATCGGTAGCAGCAGCAGAGGTTTGTCTTATATCTTTAAATTCAGAACAAATCCAGGCTACAGAGTATTGCAGTGCTTTGGAATTATGATTTCTTTCTGTCTTTCTTTTAACTGCTCATGTGCAGGCAATTTTTAAGAAGGCTTATTATATTGTATATTTAATAGGGGTCCCTATTAATTCAGCGAATGATAGTAGCCCAACATAACGCATCAGACAGACTGGCAACCCAACATAACTCATCAGAGATACTTCAGGTGCAGCTAACATTAGGTAAGACAGTGGTTCAGATTGTAGCCTGTTATAGGTCCCCAACAATGTCCCAAGACTTACACTCCACGTTCCTAAGCATCCTGGAGAATATTAGGGTCCAACCTAACACTCTCATACTGGGCGACTTCAACACCCCTCCATTAACTGGGAAAAATACTCATATACCAATACACTCGCCCAATGTTTCCTAGAATTCATTAATTCCAATGCCCAGGATCAGTTCATTCTTATCCCCACTAGAGGTAGCAACATCCTTGACCTGGTCATTACTAACATGGGCTACCGTTGCTCTATACCAATAGTCAACTCCTCCCAGGTTAGAGCCAACCACAAACTAATTACCTTGGAAATCCACATCCCTCCCACCCCCCACAATGGTAACCACCATGAAAAACTTCTCCAAAGCTAACTTTGGGCTCTGAAAAACAGAGGTGGCTAACTTCACGGCACCCATGCAAATGGAGAATAGTTGCATGACCACCGAATCATATGCCAATGCACTGTACAAACACATACACAAATGCATGGATCTTGCCATATCCAATAGAACCAAGACGCTCTCCTCCAAAAAAAGGAAGCCAATCTGGTGGTCCCCTGCCATAAACAAACTCTACAACAGAAGGAGGAAACTGATGCAGAATAAGGTGAAGTCTCAAGACTGGAAAAACTCCCTTATCAGCCTCAACAAAAAGTTGACATCCCTCATCAAATCCTCTAAAGCTAGCTATGTAAACAGAATTGCAGCAGGTAGTAAAGACAGCCACAATGCCTTCTATAGTTATGTAAAGAATCTCCACGGCAATACCCAGATTTGCTCTGAGCTACTGCACAATGGTACCTCTTATACCGAGCCAACAAATATTGCTAATATACTGGCTGACAGATTCAGTGCCAACTTTACCCCCCCCCCCCAAAGGACCAATCGCAATATCAGTAGATTGCCAGGCACCCAGTATTACTGCTGCACAGGTTAAAACAGCACTGTCCAAGGCCCAGAATACAGCTCCTATGGGACTTGACAATATCCCTGGTTGTGTTCTACATGAATTACAGAGTGAACTGGCACCTCACCTGTGTGCCCTGTTCAATCACAGCCTCACCTCAGGCTTTGTCCCTACTGAATGGTGTACTGCTGTAATCATCCCTCTCCACAAAGCAGGAGTGACTACAAACCCTGGGAACTATCACCCCATTAGTCTGACAAGTCTGATATGCAAAGCTATGGAATGCATCATCATGGACCTAATAAGCAAGGATATAGGGAATCTCCAAACTCTGGATCCCACACAGTTTGGTTTTGTGAAGGTTAGATCATGCCTGCTCAACTTGGTTGACTTCTTTGAATCAGTCACCAGAGCTGTGGATGAAGGCAAGGTGGTTCATATAGCCTACCTTGATCTGGCCAAGGCCTTTGATACCATTCCCCACTCAGGAATCATAGAAAAACTCACTAAGCTAGGCATCAACCCCCTATATCATTAGGTGGGTTGCAAACTGGCTCACAGATAGAACCCACATTGTGAAAGTAGCTGACTCCAAGTCAGACCGCCGACCAGTCACGAGTGGAGTCCCACAGGGATCGGTCCTGGGTTCTCCCCTGTTTGGTATCTACTTCTCAGAAGTCCAGGCCAACACAAAGGGACTCTGGCTGACAAATTTCACAGACAATTGCAAGTTGGGAGCCATTATTAACTCCCCAAGAGATATTGACATCTTACAGAAAGGCCTCACTGAGATTAACGACTGGTGTCAGAACCATGGCCTTAAGCTCAATACCAAAAAATGTGTCGTCATCCCCTTTAGTAAAAGCCCAGTTCCCATGAATTACCACATTGATGGTAGTTCACTGAACACAGAAGGCATTATAAGAGGTCAGGGAACACAGGCTGATAGCAACCTCTCTTTTGACCACCACATTGCCACTGTGTTCAGAAAGTCCTTCTATGTGGAACAACTCATTACTAAGGGTTTTGCATCCAGGAAGAAAAAGGTCATTGTCTGTCTCTACTCTTCCCTCATTAGGCCAATCATTGAGTACAATACCCCATTTGGCATGTATCTCACTAGACACCTGCAACAACTGGAGTGGTCGCAAAAGTAGCTCACAAAGAGGATCCTAGGCCTTAAACACTTGTCTTATATGGACAGACTCAAAAAACTCCAACTATTCTCTGTCTCATATCACCTACTTAGAGGCGATCTCTGTTTGACTTACAAAGCCATGTCTGACCCAGCTCTGTTAGAAATGCTACAGCTAAAGAAATCTCAATCCCTCCACACCACATGCTCCAGAGACCTCAACCTCATTACCACAATCAACAAAACATGCTGGAGGGACAGGTTCATAACCCAGAGACTGCCCATGCTATGTAATAGACTTCCCATACATTTCAAACAGAGCACCTCACTGGCCCTCTTCAAGAAAAATCTTGATGAGTGGATAGGAAATAGAAAATTCAACCCAGGGATCACTCCAGTGGCTCTACTCGACAGAGCCACTGGGAATTAAGGTCACGTGGCACGATGCCAGGGTAATCCTATGGGCTAGACTTGTAAAGGCTCCAGGGCTGCTAGCCTAGTACACACCTATGAACCTATGAAAACATCATTGGAATGGTATTTCATCAAAAATGCCATTTGTCAAACTGTTCTGACTGAGATTGCATTATGGTAGGGATCAGGTAATTTGCCCTTTCCCCACTGTAGTGTGATCTTGGAGTTAATATATATAGTTACTGGTGTGTGTGTGTGTGTGTGTGTGTGTGTGTGGGGGGGGGGGTGGGGGGTGGGGGTGGGGGTGGGGGTAGATGTACGGCATTTATGATGAAATGCAGTTTATGATGTTTTCATTCTGTGAGTTGATAGGGACCCATTTAATAGGTAGAACAATTTGGCTGAAATGAATAAACTATTGGTAGACAAAAATAAAAACAAAACTAGTATGCCAATGGAATAAAACACTGCCCAAAGGTGCATAAAATGTATATTTAATGAACAGTAAGAGCTTTCACTAATGCTTCATCAGACCATGAAAAAAAAAAAAAAAAAAAAAAATATATATATATATATATATATATATATATATATATATATATATATAAGGAAAACGTTAACCAATCATTGGCCAACCATATTTAAACAGCAATCATCTCCTTAAGGTGACAAATACATCAATTGAGTATATATAAAAGTATATATATATAAAAAATAAATAAAAATGTTTATAAATATTTATAGATGTTCATAAAGAACACTGAATGACATTGGGCAAAATGTGTATAGAAATAAACATTGCAAACAATATAACATCAAAAGCTACCTACAAATCCTTACGTTCTAAGCCCTCGTCCCTTCAGAATAGGTCTGAGGGGTACCCTTTCATTCTGTCCACTCCCTTGATCAGACCTTAATCTGATCATCCATTTAACCTCCCTGGTTTCAGTAAGATTACTAACATCACCACCCTGAGACTAGGCTGTATCCTATCTATAACCATAAACCTAAAGGTGTGTTGTAAATTAGTGGCAATTACATGTTTTGAAAGTGCATCATTGACAGAGGCACAGCATATACTGTAGAGATGTTCCCTAATTCTGTCCTTAAGGACCCTATCCATTTTTACCACATAAATGTGTGGCATAGAGTACAATGAGCAAGGTAGACTACATGAGCTGTCAGGCATGTAGCCCCAAACTTAAAGTAAAAAGTCAGTCCAGTATCGGGGTGCTCAAAGCTCCCACTACTATCCAAGTAACTGCGGTAATTACATTTGCCACAAGGTGTGGTGATGTTCCCTCCATCTCGCATATCCAGACAATATCTGTCTGGATAGCACAATAACCTTTTTTAGATTCTTCTTATTTCTATAGGTGAAGTGAGGAGCCTCACTTATTACCTGTTTAATACCAGGGTCTGTAGTTAATACACACCAGTGTTTCCTAACAATATCTGTAATCATCTTTGTATCTGATGTGTAAGATAGTGGGACCAAAATACCAGCACAATTAATCGACCTGGAAGTTATACTAACATCATCAGCAACTATCTCAGAAAAAATATGGCTTAGCTCTGTCAGCTCTTAGCGCTGGAATAGCACATAAAACATTCTCAACTTCATGTTTCCTACAGCCCCTATTAGTCTACTTTTCAAGCCCACCAATTCAAAGTTGAAGCCCATATCTGAGATATTCAATCTTGAAGCCCTCATCCCCTGACCTTTGATTATATTTTTAAACACATGAGAGGGATGCATACTATGACGATGCAGTAGAGAGTTCCTATAACAGGGTTTTCTAAAGATACCAGTGCATAACGATCCATCCATCCATCTGTTTAACAGCAAATCTAGAAACTCAATCCTTAAATCAGAATATACTAAGGAAAAATTCAAAAAAGCAGTATATAGGATGAGGCTCTGATGAACCCTTGTTAATCCATCCACATCGCCTATCCAAATAAAAAACAAATCATCGACAAACCATCGATAGAAAGGGACAAATCTTTGAAAATCAAGTAGTGTGAGCATAAATTCCTCTTCCCAAGTTGCCACGACCATATTGGTGCAGCTATTGGCACTCGTGCCCATAGCTATGCCATCTCTTTGTTTGTAATACACCCCATCAAAAATTAATACATTATTCTCAAGGCTATTCTCATTCAAGTATGAATTGAATCAAGGGTTGGTCTATCATAAGTGCCATATTTCAATAAATAATTGTTAATGTAGGTCAAGCCAACTGCATTAGGAATCATTGTAAACAGGGACTGCATATCCATCATCACCAACAGATACTTTAGCTCTATGGGTTGCATCTTAATAAAATCAAATAAATCCCTTACAAATTGTCTAGAGTCCCTTAACATTCACTCATTCTGATCCAAAACAGGATGTAAATGCTTTTCTGCAAATATCGAAAAAGGTTTTGTGCTCCAGTTCCTACCTGCCACAATAGGTCTCAGGGGTGGTCTCATTCTATTCTTATGGACCTTTGGGAGGCCCTGGATGAAGGGAACTAATGGCTCAGTAACCAAAAAATAATTATACAAATCATCATTTATTAGCTTATTAAATAAACATCTAGTTAACACATCCTGTATATTAATATTAAAATTATTAATATCTTCTTTAGTTATAACAATATAATGGTCAGTGTCACTCAACATCTCCCTCAAGTTGAAATAGTCCTGGCTGTCCATAACAACTATGGAACCACCCTTATTGGCTGGCCTAATTACTATGGTCATATAATTTTATAATGTGTCCAGTGCCAGTCTTTCATGCGATGTAAGATTATTACTGTACCTATGTTTATTCTCTATGAAAGCTTTATGCAAATCATTTTCAACCAACTTCTGAAAAGCTTCTAGTAATGGATTTACAACAGGCATAAACAAGCTAGGTTTTCTAAAGTCACTTGGATTATTGTTATTCACTTCCCCATCACCAAATTGTAATCTCAGAGAGACATTTCTAACAAACATTTTAATGTCCAGAACAGTTTCAGTCACTTCTCCTTGCTGTGTGGATATAAAAGAGAGTCCCTTCCCCAAGACGCCATTTTCTTCACAGCTGAGGGACCTCTTGGAGAGATTCCATACTAATGGGTCTCCAGCTGTCTCCACATTTTCTTTAAAGATTGAGTGGAACTCTTTTCCAGAGGTAGTTTCCTCTTTGTCCTCCCCCTGCTCTGTGAACGATTCCTACTCATTCGTTGTCCCTGCCCAATGGGTAAAGGGAAGCAGATCTCACTATCATTAGACTCAGCATTATTACCAGTCTTGTTCTTTACCCCGGGTTGATTTTCCTCCTGTCATCACTCCCTAGTGACAGACTCTGTATTTGTGGTGAGCCAGCCAGCCCAATAACGTTAGTTGCTTCATCAGCTATAGGGCCATCACCAATAGAGACATTCCTAGAAACTGCTTCCCCCTCATTCAGTTGAGGAGCAGTGTTAAAATGCACATTAAAATACATAGCACTACCTCTTACTTGAGTTGTATGTAAAACTGTCTCTTTAGATCCAACTGGCCTCTGAGTGGGCCTAGTTGATGTATGAGTACCACTACGAAGGTCTGAGTTATTCCTAGACCATGTAAAGATATTTCCTGCTTTGAAATCATTCAAATCCCTTTATATCTTGAGATGTTTCTGTGTAGCAGTTTCCTTTCATAAAGTAAGGCAGTATCTACAAGCTTGTCAACAAATGAGTCAACCATGCTATTTGGAAACTGTTTATGCAAACACATTTGCTGCTCATTAATTTTAACAGTTAAAGCATCTTCCTCAGGTCTGAACAGGTCAATCAGGAGGTTTAAATATTTATAACTCACCTCCAAATTGAGTTTCTGGCATTGTGCGAGTAGCTCAGGGTACTGTTCTCCATACATGGTTATTTAAAAAAAATCTCAGGCCTCTTGGGATGATCTTTCTATGCAAGCAGACCTAAAAGTGCTGTCTTTGAGCCTGCAGATGCTTAAGTTTCAATATGTTAACAGGTCATCAACTGCTCTCGTGAATGCTTCCACATCCAAACCAGATTCTCCATCTTCTTCTGGGTTAAGATTCTCATTGGAAAGGAGCAGGGGATTGTCCTTCCTCACCAAACACTGTATCAATTTAATACTCCGATCAGCTACCCTTTGTGTAGCATTCTGCAGGTTATAACTGAGTTACAGATCATCAGCAGTAAACCCTTCGGCCATGCTCTCAGACCATGTAATGTAGAGGATTAGGCAAATAAAACAGAATAAAGCGACTGAAATGAATAAACTATTGGTAGACAAAAATAAAAACAAAACTAGTATGCCAACAGAATAAAACACTGCCCAAAGGTGCATAAAATGTATAGTCAATGAACGATAAGCACTTTCATTAATGCTTCATCAGACCATGAAAAAATATAAAACGTATCAGCACATATATATAAGGAAAATGTTAACCACACATTTTATGTGGGAAAAATGGATAGGGTACTTAAGGACAGAATTATGGAACATCTCTACAGTATACACTGTGCCTCTGTCAATACCTTATATCAACATATTAACAAGCATCAGGGACATTCTTTTAGTTTTATGGCCTTGCAAGTTATTAATTCTAATCCTACAGGAAGAGATCTCATTAATTATATTGTGAAGTACAATGGATCATAGAGCTCAGGGCAGATAGGAGCCCTGGCTTAAATGGGATTGTACCTTTAAAGCCTATTTTAAAGGGGCGTAGACCATTTATCTAATTTCTAATTTTTGATTGGATGCAACTTTTTTTTAAAAGAAAATTACTTTATATTGTAAATTGTCTGATGAAGGAGTTTCCTGAAAGCGCTTACCATGTTTTATTACTATTTTCTGGATTAAAGAACTTTGTGTTTTAGCCTGGTGGTCCGAGAAGTTTTTTGCTGAAGCCTTCATACTTAGGTATGTCTATAATGTCCCTCATTCCAAGGACTTGCTAATAATTATACCCTAGACCTACAGTTATTCCAAATATTGGTCTTGAGTTTAGTTGATTACTCTTTGAGTCTGAAATCTTATCTCATATCCAAAAGGAGAGGGAGTTTACCTTAAATTTCTTCCATATACATCCTTAACGTTCACCAGGATCCTGGACCCTCCCCCTAAGTTGTAAAACATCAAGGACTGCATATGTATTACTATAATCTCTGGAAGAAGCCCAGTGGGTTTGGAAGTGATCTGGCCTACATAACATAGATAAAGGTTGCAGCAAAGGCATAGTGAGTCAATGGATTGTATAAGATAACCTACCATATAGGGTGATGCTAGCATATTCCTTGATAATCTCTAGAATTTTCCCTTCTATAAACAAATCTTCCAGAACTTTCTGTACCTTGTTAGGGATTAGTAAAATGCAAATATGATAAAGATGATGCACCAGAAAAAGACACTTAAGAATGCACACTATACAAATAACATTGATCTTCACAAGGAATAGAAGTTACGTATACACATTTCCTTTTGCACAGCATATTATTTCGTTTAGTTAGCAGTGTAAATAACCCTTCAGGTCTCGCCTGAAAAGAGGCTACTAGCCTAATGGGACTAACCTGGTCAACAAAAATAATGGATAAATAAAATTGTTCTTCATTTTGATTACTTAGATTTCAAATCATTGTGAAATGAGGTAATTCTGTCTAAACCATGGGGATCTTGGAAGTCTAAATATTGTGTCTACTATATGACATGCCATCCATCCAGAGACCCTGTTGGATTACATTTTTCAAACACATCAAGTGAGAACAGGTGATGTTTACATTTAATGAGTCAGACACAAGATAATTCACTAAATTGATCCAAAATTCATATGAAGAGACAAATATATTATTTGGGCTCCTCTGAGTAATTAATGCTATAATTGGTAAGCCATGATGAGTTAATCAAATATTAAGGTGGTATCAGGCAAGCATTTCTTTAGCCAAAACAAAGAAAAGCAGAGACAGTAGGCATCCTTAGCATATTCCTACCATCAGCCTAAATGATGATAAACAAATGCCCTTTGTCACCAAACAAGGCATAGGCTGCACACACAATACCTGGCATAGTAATATAAATGACTGAGGAAATCCAAAATCTTTAAGTGCCCTCCATAAAAATTTCCATAAGAGAGTATGACATACCTTGTAAAGGTCAAGGCATAAAGCTGCTAGTGTACACTGGTTATGAAAGAAATAAAACGTGTTAAGCATTAGCCTGATTAATTTGGGTCCTCTCTGTCTTCTTTTCACAAATACTAGTTAGTAGGAATGAACTAAACCTAGATATTATGCTTAATTTTAACTTGTTAATACTTAAGCCATAATTTTGGTCACTGTTTGCATTTAGGTTATGGGACAGCAGCTGGAATGTTCCAGTAACCCTTACTTGGTTTTAAGAACAAAAATATTATTGCAATGGCTTTAGATTCAGAGAGATATTAAGGCAATGGAAAGGAATACAAAGTTCCTTCAAGAGGTTTTTGTAGAAGCAGATTGAGTCCATTTGGATTTGGTGCTTTGCCAGAGGACAAAGTACTGATGGACCCTTCATAATACATGTGTAATGGACTTATTAAGTTCAAATAAGTTAGCAGTAACATATGGAAAGGAAATTTTAGCAAAGAAAGCATCATATTTGGATACATTGATATTATCTGCTGATTGATATTATCCTTGATAATACTTGTATATTACTTTGTTTACATCAAGGGGTCCATGTGTAACCATGCTGTCCTGATTCCTAATACATAGAATAAGCAATTCATGCCTCCTCTCCTTAAGTCATAAGGCTAGTACCTTAAAAGTCGAAACAGTCCTAATCCAATACAGTGTTTTAACCTTTTCCTCAAATTCTCTTAACTGCTTACATTGCCTTGCTTTGTATTCTTTCTTCAAGATCTGAATATGACCTAGTAACAGACTACTCTCATACTTTCTCCTTACATTTTTCCCATGTGCATCCTCATTATCAGTTTCTAGTATTATAAGCCCTTCCTTAGAGTACACCCTACCATGCTTCATAATACATTTAGCTACACATTTAATGCAAAGTATGAATCTGTGTCACTGAGTGATTAAGGATGAATAGGAAGACAGATTGCTGTTCCAAAAATTAGTAATGACAGCCCTTAATGCATTATCTTCAGCATCTGTCTGAAGCCACGAGGGACTGAGCTTCCATTGTGTACAAACTTGTATAGAACTAAGGTTTTCAAATTTAATAATGTCATGACTGTGAGTTAAACTCACTGTAGAGTGCATATGGACTGTGGAGATTGGCTTAAGTAATTCGATATTAATAAACCAATAATCAATATGTCTTGGAATGCTTACGACTGGTGCTATAAGTGAAACGTCAATCTCAGTT
Organism: Protopterus annectens; assembly: GCF_019279795.1. Taxonomy (NCBI): domain Eukaryota; kingdom Metazoa; phylum Chordata; order Ceratodontiformes; family Protopteridae; genus Protopterus; species Protopterus annectens. The sequence goes on from NC_056740.1 coordinate 94,170,498, forward strand.
GGTTGAATAGGTCTCCCGGAATCAGACAATATTAAATCTTTGATAAAATCGATGATGTTTTTGGAGCAGTGTGTGAGCCATGCCTACTTTGTGGCATCCATCTAAGTAACGGTCAGCAGCAGTGTTGAAACCATCTCCAACTAAATCAGATAATTGTGTGTTCCCAAAAGTTGTTAATGCCAATGCAAGGGACACTAAGAGTAAAATACTGTGATCTGTTTAGCAATAAAAGCTTCAAAAATTGTTTCACTGAATATTGTGGTCTGTGTGTCTCTCTCTAGTTATTTATTTTTATATTTAATTGTTTCATAGAATACTGTGGTCTCTCTGCAGTTAGTTTCCTGCCCTCCCTCCCTGTTCTTGTTCTGGTATTAATCTTGGTGGCTTTGTAATTGCCCGCCCCTCCTGTAAATTTGTGTTTGAACACTCCTCCTGGGTCTGTCTCATTTGCTCACTCAACCGAGTACAGTGAGATCATATTTTGACTTCAGACACTCCTACCAGTCCCATCTGTTCAGCTCTATCCCAGCTCTATTCCAGTCTAGTGTCACTAGCTCATTCTATGTAATACAGAGGGAACATTTGTGAAGGGCAAGCCACTTAGGTCCTTAATTTTGAATTATCTTCTGTTTCTCCTTTCCCCCCTTTCCACTTTCCAAAAAAAAAAAATGTCTAAACTTGTTTCCTGCCTTTCCTGTAACTAGTCTAGTCCAGATACAGATTTGCTGTAATCAGGATGGTTTGTAAGCTTTTGAGCCCCCAAAGCCTTTCTGTGTTGGAGGGAAGCCTTCTAGCTTATCAGTGGGAGTGGTAAGCACTATCTACCACAAGAGTGGTTTTTGGCCCAGAAATTGTAGTTTATTGGCCGTTTGGGCAGTTTTTCCATCTCTTTCAACTTTCTGGTTTAAAAGCCCGCGTTTGCGCTTGTTTCCCACCTTTCCTGTAGCTAGTCTAGTCCAGATACAGATTTGCTATAGCCAGGGCTGTTTGTAAGCTTCTGAGCCCCCCAAGCCTTTCTGTGATGGAGAGAAGCCTTCTAGCGTATCACTGGGAGTGGTAAGCACTAGGTAGCCTATCTACCACAAGAGTGGTTTCTGGCCCAGAAATTGTAGTTTATTGGCCGTTTGGGCAGTTTTTCCATCTCTTTCAACCTTCTGGTTTAAAAGCCCATGTTTGCTCTTGTTTCCCACCTTTCCTGTAACTAGTCTAGTCCAGATAAAGATTTGCTGTATCCAGGACTGTTTGTAGGCTTCTGAGTCCCCCAAGCCTTTCTGTGTTGGAGGGAAGCCTTCTAGCTTATCAGTGGGAGTGGTAAGCACTAGGTAGCCTATTGACTACAAGAGTGGTTTCCGGCCCAGAAATTTTAGTTTATTGGCCGTTTGGACAGTTTTTCCATCTCTTTCAACTTTCTGGTTTAAAAGCCTGCGTTCACACTTGTTTCCCACCTTTCCTGTAACTAGTCTAGTACAGATACAGATTTGCTGTATCCAGGGCTGTTTGTAAGCTTCTGAGCCACCCAAGCCTTTCTGTGTTGGAGAGAAGCATTCTAGCTTGTCAGTGGGAGTGGAAAGCACTAGGTAGCCTATCTACCACAAGATCCAGGTACAGATTCTTAGTTTTAGCACTTGAATTTGCTTATTCATGCTCAGCACTTGTTCAGAACTTGTTGTTAGCACTAAATAAGCTACAAATGACTACAACACTCAACCTTCCTCTTTACCTAGAGGAAAACAGTTTTTGTACTTACTTTCCTCACTTGCTTAGAGAAAAAAAACAGCTCTTATACTCACTTTACCCACTTGTCTAGAGGAAAGTAGTTTTTTATTCAGGTATGTCCAATGGTCAGCTCCCAGTGTTCTCTACCTTCTAGCTGATGAATCTGGGTATCTTGGGGCAATGTAGCAATTGCCTCATGTACACAGACAACTCTCTCCTCCTACCACCCAACACCACAACCTGTGAGAAATGCACTTATCTAGCCAAACTGGAGGTAAAGCTCTCTCTAACCAAGACCGAACTTGACAGTCAAGAGGAGAAGGTAAAATCGTGCACCACACCACACTCATCACATAGTCCCACTAAACCTACACCACCAAAATCCACACATAGAAGCACAAAAACATTTGAGGAGGCTCTCAATAATAATCTGCTCAAGCAACAGAGACCTCCAAAGCAGAAATGCAAGCAACCTCCACCCCTCAGCACAGCCCAAATGACACATAGCCCACAGACTCAGTGTGTCAATAAACCACAGCCCATAAAGTAAAACAACATATCCAACACATTAGTCATAGGTGACTCTATAGTCAGGCACACTGATGTCCCACTCACCAGGGTAAACAAGGAGAAGGTTACTGTCAGTTGCCTGTAGGGTTCCAGGATCCGCCACATAACCCACTCACTCAGGTCACTCCACAACAAGTACAAATATGACTCTGTCATTGTCCATGTTGGTGTGAATGACCTGCGACATACCTCCCTGGACTGCATGAAAAGAGACATGGAAGAGCTCTCTGATCTTGTAGCCCAGGCAGGTATGACCCTAGCCCTGAGTAGCATCCTGCCATTGCTCAGAATGAAACCCCTGTACAAGGACAAAATGATTGACTTCTCTCAAAAAACGGAGATCCCAGGCAAAGAAAAAATCAACAAGCAAATTTATTCTGTTAAGCGCTTTTCGTCATCACTCATAGGATGACTTCTTCAGACAAATAATTGAAACAACAGCCTCAGCTTTTATACCATCCTTTGTAAATCAATTAAAGAATTAACTAATTTCATTAACAATTAAGATTCAAATACAATTAAAAGTGCAAGTATACAGATAAAAAATTAAAAGACATTTTTATATATATAAAGAGTCTTATATGAAAGCAAGCGTTTGGATATTAAGATGTAAAACGCATATAATGTAAAAAAATACAGTTATATATACTGAAAATGCATACATGAAGTTAAAAAACTTTTTTAGATTTTATATCCAAAAAGATTTAGAGGAATGTGAATTTTCAATTAGAATTTTCAATTAATTAATATAATTAATTAAATCTCTTGTGATACTTGCAAAAAACAACATGTTTAAAGAAAAAAGTCTGATCAGAAGTAGACTGACTTTTAAATAAAAATCTAATTTCACTAAACTATCAGACTATTATTTAAAAATTTATGCAATAAAACTAGAAAATAGAACCAGGTCTTAATGACCAATGTAATATAGCATGCCTTCTTAAACTAAGAAGTTTGGAAAGATAATTATATATTACGATATCTTGTTGTAAATTTTTTTATTTTTTTATTTTTTCTAGCCAAACTTATTGTGTTTATTCATTATTGACCCCTATTTCTCTACATAAAGTCTTTCTTATTTAAATAATAACACCATAGGCTACTTTTCTAGTTTTATTGCATACATTTGTATAAAAGCTGAGGCTGCTGTTTCAATTATTTGTCTGAAGAAGTCATCCTATGAGTGATGACGAAAAGCGCTTAACAGAATAAATTTGCTTGTTGATTTTTTCTTTGCCTGGGATCTCCGTTTTTTGAGAAAAGTTTGTTCCTGTTTCTTTACTTTCAACAAAATGATTGACTTCAACAATTAGCTAAGCTTCTGGTGTCATTCTATGGGGATCCAGTATCTGTCTGCCTGGGATGACATGGTCGACAGACCACAATGCTTTGCCAGAGATGGCCTGCACCTGTCGCCCCTGGGATTTCGGATACTGGCTAAGGGTCTTGCTGCCACTATAGTGCTTTTTTTAGGCAAGGTTCAAATGACACATTCACCACCATAACAGGAACAGGCAAGCAGAAACTGAGGGTAATGTTACTCAATGCTAGAAGTCTAAATCTCAAAATGCACTCACTGGAGGCACTCCTTGAAATGGAGAACATCGATATCTATGCAGTGACTGAGACCTGGTTCAAGACTCGAGAGAGCACCCCTGCATTACCAGGCTATAACTCATACCACATTTTTCGGCCATCTAACCTGGACCAGAACACCAAAGGCGGAGGTGTGTCCATATTCATTAAGGATATCCACACCTCCAGGCTAGTTGCACAGCATAATGCATCCAAGGTTATCCAAGTGCAACTAACTCTGGGCAAAACTGCAATCCAAATTGTAGCTTGCTACATATCCCCCACCATGCTCCAGGATTCCCATTCCTCTTTTCTTGATATACTTGAAGATATTAGGGTTCAACCAAACACCCTAATAATGTACCAACTCCTTCGCTCAATGCTTTCTGGAATTCATAAATTCCAATGCCTTGGATCAACTTATCAACACCCCCACCAGGGGCAACAATATCCTAGACCTAGTCATTACCAACATGAGTGACCGGTGTACCACACCTGAAGTCAATTCCTCATTGGTCAGATCCTACCATAAGCTAATCACCCTAGATATCTGAATCCTGCCCCCACCCACCATTAAGGAAACCATGGTAAAAATTTTCTCCAAAGCCAACTTCATGCTTCTTAAGACAGAAGTGACAAACTTCATGACACCCATGCAGATGGACAATACAGTTAAGACTGCTGAATCCTACACAAATGCACTCTATAAGCACTTACATAAGTGCATGGATTGTGCTATCCCAAACAGAGCCAAGACATTGTCCCCCCAAAAAAGGAAGCCAATCTGGTGGTCCCCTGCCATAAAAAAACTCTGCAACAGAAGGAAGAAACTGTTGCAAAAGAGAGTAATCCCATGAGTGGAGGAGCTCCCTGGTCAGCCTCAGTAAGAAGGTGAGATCCCTTATAAGATCCTCCAAAGCTAGCTACAAAAACAAAATTGCCACTGATTTTAAGGGCAACCACAAAGTATTCTATAGCTATGTCAAGAATCTCAATGGCAACACAGATCTGCTCTGAGTTACAGTACAACGACATGAAAATTACAGAACTAACTGATATTTCCAACATCCTGTCAGATAGATTCAGTGCTAACTTTACCCCCCTTTCACCCCCTAAAGGGGCCATATCTATACAGGAAGAATGCAGAGTCCCAGTAATCACATCTATTCAGGTAAACTTTACACTCTCTAAAACCAAACACACAGCATCCATGGGACCCGACAACATCCCAGGCTGCATTTTACATGAACTTCAGAATGAACTGGCTCCCCACCTAAGCACCATGTTCAGTCAAAGTCTCACATCAGGCTTTGTGCCCACTGAATGGTGCACAGCAACAGTTATCCCACTCCACAACGGGGGAGCCATCACTGATCCTGGGAACTATCACCCTATTAGCCTGACAAGCCTGGTCTGCAAGGCCATGGAATGATCATGGAACTCATAAACAAAGACATTGGTAACCTCCAATTCTGGACCCCACCCAGTTTGGGTTTGTGAAAGGCAGATCATGCCTTCTGAACCTGATCGACTTCTTTGAGGCAGTCACCAAAGCCGTAGACGAGGGTAAGGTGGTTTACACAGCCTATCTTGACCTCACCAAGGCTTTCAACACCATCCCCCATTCTGGAATTATAGCTAAACTCACTAAACTAGGTATAAATCCCTACGTCACAAGATGGGTTGCCAACTGGCTTACTGACAGAACCCATACTGTAAAAGTTGCAGACTCCAAATCTGACTTCAAACCAGTGATAAGTGGAGTACCACAGGGTTCATTCTTTGTGCCTCTCCTTTTTAACATCTACTTCTCTGAAGTACAGGCTGACACAGAAGGCCTCTGTCTAAAGAAGTTCACAGATGACTGCAGACTAGGAGCCATATTAGAGTCCCCAAATGATGTGGATATCCTACAGAAGGGCCTCACTGAGACAGATGCCTGGTGTCAGAGGCATAGCCTCAAGCTCAGTGCCAAAAAGTGCATTGTCATCCCCTTTGGTAAAAACTCTGTGCCCATGAGCTACCACATAAACGGCAGGCTACTTAATTCTGAATGTGTGATAAGAGACCTTGGGACCCAGGGGGACAGTAGTCTCTCCTTTGATAATCACATCACCATAGTAGTCAGGAAATCCTTCTATGTGGCACACCTCATCACAAAGGGGTTCTCATCCAGGAAAAAAGAGGTTATTGTTCCCCTCTACTCAGCACTCATTAGAACCATTGTAGAGTGCAACGCCCCTTTTGGAATGTACCATACAAAACATCTGCAGCAGCTGGAAAGGCCACAGAAATACCTCACAAAGAGGATTATTGACATCAAACAGTTGCCCTACACTGACCGTCTCAAAAAACTCCAGCTTTACTCTGTAGCATATCGTCTACTCAGAGGAGATCTCTGCTTAACATATAAAGCTATATTAATCCCAGAGTTGTTGGACATGCTACACCTAATGAAATCCCAATCCCTCCGAGCTACATGCTCTAGGGACCTAAACCTTGTCACCACAATAAACAGGACATGCTGGAGGGACTGTCCCAGAGACTTTCTATACTCTGGAACAAGCTACCCATCTATGTCAAGCAAAGTTCCTCATTGGCACTCTTCAAGAAAAATCTTGATGAGTGGATGGGAAATTGGAAATACACCCCAGGGATCACTTCTGTGGCTCTGCTTGACAGGGGCACAAGAAATTAACTTTCTTGGGTGGTGTAAGCTAGGGAACCTTGTTGGCTAGGCTTACTTAGGCCCTTGGGCCAATAGCCTAGTACCTACCTATGAACCTATAAAAAAGAACTTCCCATGAAACTGTATTGACTCTCACACATACGTATTGGCCCTGCTGATCTTATACTTGTATATCAATTGATCAATTAAGGCTGCCTGCCACATGCTATTATTAAAACCTCATACCTAGCCTATTTACATGAGCTGTGAAATGACCAACCCATCCATTGCCTACAGAATTTATTTTTCTGTACAAAAAAGAAAGAGACTCTTTTATAAGTTTGTTGCATGAATACTGTTTTGACCAAATGACAGCACATGCACATTTAACTTGAGGAAACATATCAAGTTTATAGAAACTGATAACCTGCATGTGTTTACACACATAAAGGACATATAAGTAGGCAAAATACTGCTAAAGAGCATCAGTGTGGATTCTAAATTAAAATATGCAATTGACAATTGTCCATCAAAATACAAAGTGGTTATTTTGCACTGAAAATTAGAAAAGTAAGTGAGAAAGGAGCCATTACTCCTTTTCAGTTTAGCATGAATACAATCATGACATTATTAAGGATCCTTTACTTTTAAATATCCCGTAATTGGCTGATATTAGGCACAGTTCCATATGTTAGATAATGCAACATCTCTGATGCCCAGCTGTCATGACACACTTATTATTTTCAGATTATACTCTCTTCTATGTTTTCTCTACCAGACAAGATATGTTGTCTCTACTGCCATGGCGATCGTGCACTGTAGGATAGCTGGTAGCAAACACATGCACGCCTATATTCAGCAATACAGGTAAACTAATTCTGTCTATTGACATGAGCAGAAAAAAATTGAAATAATTAGTTACAGTAATACATGAACAATTTTACAAGATATTTAATCAAATGATAGTATAGCAACAGCCAGTCTACACTATCTCCAAAAGGAGATTAATTGTCAAATACATTGCATTGCATACCAGCTAGGAAATACACATCATTCAGTCTTTGAAATGAGTATAAATGAGTGAGTGGGAGAATATTAGATATTACTGTGGAAAGTTCAAAGAATTGTTCATATAATGCTCGATCATTTAATTTAACTTGCCACCATTTTGACTGCTGCTGCACATTCAGTGATTATGTCTAGCTGGGCAAAGTATCTGGACTTGGATCCAGAGTGTTAAAGTTCTGCATGACCTCCTCAAATTCTCTATGTTCCAAAGGGTGAAAATGATTTTCTGTCTTGACAAATATGCTGAAAAGCTGTTGCCTTGCCAGTGTGTTACAAAATGTTGAATGCACCTTGGCTGACAAGTGATTTGTCTGGGGCTATGGACATAGTCTTTCATGGTGCATGACGTACGTATGCTGCTGTCCTACCTTCCTGTTTGCAGTCCTCTCTGCAGATTGCTTATGCTGATGTCTGACAATCATGATTTCTGAGGTTTCACCATTTTCTGATATATCACATAGGCTTGTTGGGTAAACAATGATATCTCTAGGGTGGATTTAGGTATTATTGCATGAGGCCATCTGGTGATATTTCTTGACTACAGGGAGATTAGGCAGTTTTAATGCTATGGTCAATTCTTGAGCCTGACTACATTGTTGCCTTCCATGCCCTATGGCAAACTGATAACTCTCCGGTTGTTTTTTTGACTCCATTTTTCCAAGTTGCTGAACTTTAACTCCATTCTCTTCGTATATGACAGTAGTCGAGCAACTGGTTAGAATAAACTTATACTGAGACTACATGCTCATGTACATCATGCTGTTGATTTTTTGAATTTGTATGATAACTCAGCTAGTCAAAGCTCACATTTGTTACCGTCTTTTTTTTTTTTTTTTTGCTTAAAGTAGCAATATCTGACAAGACCTGCTTTGGGATTGAGATAAATAGCCATGGGCCGAGTCACTATTTGGCCACATAGTGACTCTGAGGCAGACTTATAGAGATCCATGGCAGGAGTTGTACAGAGGCAGGAGCTTAATTGTGGTATTAAACTGACACACAGTGCCAAAATAATGGTACAGTTTTATAGATCAAGAATCTTTCTCCACATCTATCCTGTCCTTGTGTGAAATATAAATGTAAATTAATTTTGTTTATTTGATTCCCCATGGGACATACAGAGCCAAATTACTTAACCATGTTAACTTTGCATGTTCCCGGAAGCACCCCACCCCCACCTTATATATGAGCAACCCTCCAACTCACCACCACTACCAGTGTTTGCTTTACATTAATGGCTTCATTTCAGCACTGTCCAGCTTTCATAGTTCTATGCCCCTTCAGACAGTGCTTTCCTTTATGTCAAAATGTATGCATTTCTTGCACTAATTAAACATTTGAATAGTGCTTTATTTTGTTGCTGTCCCTCACCATGTTGACATCATTTTACCACAAGATCTATTCCATTTCTTGCATCAGTATTTGTGCTATTATTTTTTTCTTTTGTGTGCCAGCATTTTTTTAACTCAAAAAAGACACCAGTGATTTCCTTGCCAATTTTCATTGTACTATCTGTAGCTTTGTTGATGTATACTTAGCTTTACTTGTATACTTATAAGTAATAATGACACTTAACCTTTCCTACATTCTCAAAAGCACTAAATAGGTCATTGGAAGCAATTCTCAGTATAGGGGGGAACAGTTTAAACACAGAACTTGGAAAATCTTATATTCTTTCAATCCTATGTGAGGGTTATGGGATATTGTACCCCAAAAGTAGCGCCCAGTTTCACACTCAAATCTCCACTATTGCTCATTTACTGCTACTCCTACTTTTCTTTCTTAAACTAACCCAACTTACTCATTGCTTGCTCCTATTCTGGAAGACCCCCCCCCCCATTCCTTCTCAAATGCTATTAACTAACTGCTTATTTTAAATTGCCTACATCTCTTTTCACTTTGTGATCCTATCTGCATAGTACAAAAGTAAAATAAAAAATCAATGCTGTGTCAGAAAAATGAATTTAACAACTATTTAAACAGTATTTTCTACCACGTATTCTCTGTCCTGGTCACTACTCTTTCTCTAAGATGCAAACTGCCGTGTTGTTTCTTTGGTTTTGAAGGTCTAAGAAGAAAGTTAATTCAACAAGCAGAAAATAGATCAAGACTGATTTGTCAGGTCTTGAGGACCCTCATAATTTATTTATGTTTTTCATTTTACTGGCAGTTTGAGAACTGGAAGTACAATCCTTTGAAATGTGAAAATTTAAGAATGATTAGGGGAAAATATATAGTAAATCAGTAAATTGCTGTTATCTTCACAAATTCATTTTGTTGTAGCTTCTTATTTTAGAGTAAGTATATGTAAGTAATGGGGGTATGGAATTGAAGCTCCCTAAAATAGGGGATAAAGGAGGCTTGCCCCTATAAAAAATACTTTTAATGTGTGATAATGCATTTCACATTTTTCTGTTATATCTGGGAATAACTTACATTTTTGCAATTTTAGGACTTATAGACTATTAGGTCCTGAACTACCAAAAAGTTATCTTTCATTTTTACTAAAGTCTTAATTTTAAGTAGAAGTAGAAAAGCTCTCTGAAAATAATGGTTTGAATGTTCTTTGAAGACTACATCTTGTTTTATAAATGAATCATACTTTAGTATTTGTAAGACTTTTGTTTTCTCTTTATTAAAACTTAAAATAAAGCTTCCTTGATTTCTTATGATAGTATCAGTATTAATTCTTGTTATCAGTCACTGCTTTTTTAACCTTGTTGTTTATTAATTTACTGTTTACTCCTTTAGTCTCATAATAATGCAATCCCTTCAAAATAATTGTTGTCCATCTCAGTCCAGTTTCTCTTGCAATGGAGACGTGCTTTTTGATATCTTTATATTTCACAAGTCACCAAGATATCAGGAAGCTATAACAGTGACGGAAATTAACCATTTGACCTTGCAAGTATTTTACATTCATTTTTTGAGAAAGTCATCAGAAATTTAGGAATATCCTTTATCTCAGTGTTCACTCAACTGTTTGCTGGTGTTACCTGACCTCAAGTGAACCCAGATGACTATCTGTGAGCTTGGTTTCTTTTAGTGGAAAAGACATCACCTGCCATGGAAAATATACCACAAGACATTGGTGTATAATTTTTCTTTCAAAGGAAAACAACAGTTCTCCATCACTGGATCAGTCTTTGCTTTCTCACTTGGTATTCTTCAGACTCGTTCTACCTGAAAAGAAGTACAAGCACTGAAGCTCATTATTCTCTGCTAGCAGGCCAAGTGATCATGACTTTTAATCATGTTTTTGATTGCAAAATATTTTTTTAGATCAGAACTTGCTCAAAAGATATCATGTATGCTCATCATATTGATCACTGCCGCAATAGTAACCTTAGGTATATAGGTTATATCCTGCCAAGGATATAACAGCCAGCCAGCTTCCAAAGATTCATGGCACCTTCCACTCACCCAAACTGTAAATCAGCTTCAGATGAGCTGAATAAAAGACAAGCTTGGGTGTGAAGCCCTTTAGAGCTTTACTGCTACCAAAGACTATGCTCCTCTGAGGCTTTCAAGTATCAGCATTGGGCTTATGCTTTCTATTGCTTGGCAGATAGGTTCCTTTTGGGGGAAAACACTTCCATTTTCTAAATTGTAATGTAGCTTTACTACCTTCCTCTTTAGGAAAGCTATTTTAAAGCTAGGAGCATTTTGTTTTAATGGACTATCTTCTAACTTACTTTTAAGAGAACTTGTTTTTTTTTCCTGTCAGTTTCAAAACAGTGTAAAGTAACCTAAGACATATTTTCTGTGAAGAAATTGTGTTTATTTTTCTTTTGTGGGGATGGCACAATGTGTTAAAGTCATTTTTCCTGTTTTTTTTCTGACAAAAAATAAGTTTAATGGACTGCTTATGTTCCTCAGCACTTGCTGCTTGTCTTCTCCAGGAAAGAGACACCATTTTCAGTTTGACCACGGAACAGACTACAGTCCCACAGTCAGTCCTTCTTCCAGACACAAAATGAAAAAAATTAATAAAACTGCTTTGGCCACTACAACAGGCTAGCAATTTGCATCCGCTGCAGATGGATGACTATGCTGTGGCCATTTGCTGTATCTCAGACCACTCATCTTTTACCCTGCATGCTTTAGTATAGCACCTGCAGCCACCATGGGCCGGGGGTTAGCCACATCCTATGTGGCTTTTGTGGACCCCTCAGTGGACAAGGGAGAGCCACTCTTGTCAGTTCTGGGAGAGTGAATGTGGAAGGTTTCTCCTGTTGTGTCAGAATGATGTGTCCATCCCTGTGGAAGCAGCTGGTACAATTAGTAACACAGTTGGCCCAATTTTTTCATGTCAAAAAGAAACATAAAACCAAGCATGTATCTTCTTCTTTTTCTTCTTCTTCTTTTGGCTTTTCCTGGTTAGGGGTTGCCACAATGGATCATCTGTCTGCTCATGATTGGGCAGTGGAGTTTTATGGTGTCGAGTTGCCAGCCCGGCACCCAACCTTCCACAGAAGGCACACACACACATGCACACCTAGGGCCAATTTAGAGTGTCCAATCCACCTACTGCATGTCTTTGGGATGTGGGAGGAAACCGGACTACCCGGAGGAAACCCACGCGACCACAGGGAGGACATGCAGACTCCACACAGAAGCCTATTGATCCTTCTTGTAAAGTAGTTTCTGGTAAAAGAAAGAGGTACTTCTCTTTTCCCAAAGAGATTCAAGATTCTGAATCTGAACAGGGAGATGCAGGGACGGACAAAGTTTTTTATTTCAGATTTCCAGTTTAGACTCAGAGGAGAGCTAAATTTCTGATTCTTCCTTTAACGGTTTACTTTTCTCTGATAATATTGCTAGAATGTGCCAGTGCTTTCATTGTTTATTTTTATTTATTTATTTACATTTGTTGACCAGGAGTGTCCGATTGGATGTAGGTCCATTTTCAGTGGAGGCCCGGGGAGAAAAGCTCCACAGTTAAAATAAACAGACAGTAATTACAATGGATTACACAGCAATTAACAATTTAACATAGCAATTACTTACAACATATTTACAGATGAAGAACATAGTACATCAGTAGACAACTAGAATCTTTATCTGTGAAGTACATAACAGATATTAACAAATGTTACAATAAGAAGTTCCTGCTGTATAATAAGTACTAGGCTTATGAGCATCTGAGCTTGCTATAATCAAGGTAGTTAGTGGAGTGGAAAGAAAGGTAGTGGTTGGATGGGGTGGGTGATATTAGAGTGGGAGTTGCAACGGCATAGCCAGCATGTTTTTAGGTGCACTTTTAGTAAAGTTTTGAAGTGGGTGCATGATGGTATGGAGGTAATTGTGGGTGGGAGGGAGTTCCATAATTTGGCTATGGTGCAAGAGAATAGTGCTTCACAAGCAGAGTTATTGACTTTAGTGATCTGCAAGTGATTTTTGTTGCTGGATCTTAGTGGTCTGGTGGTGCGATATGGTTGGAGTAGATTCTGGAGGGATGAGACATTTAGTGGATGGTTTACTAGTTTGTGGGTGAGTGAGAGTTGATACCATTGAAGGAGGTGAGGGAGTTCAAGCCAGCCCAGTTTGGCAAGTGAGAGACAGTGGTGACTACTGTGGAATGCCCCTGTAGTGAATTTGGTGATTTTGTTGTAGCAGGTCTCTAGCTTGTTTAGATCGCATTGCCTTAGTTTGGTATATATTGGAGAGGCATAAAGTAGGGTGGAGATAAGGTGGGAATTTACTATTGAAATCTTTGCTGCTTTGGTGAAAAGTTGCTTATTTCTGTATAATGCTCCTAATTTTTTGTGGACTTTTTTATGGTCATGGATATGTGAATGTCAAATTTTAGTTTATTGTCTATTTCCACTCCTAGCGATTTGGTGTGTTCAGTTGGGTATATAGTGGTGTTGTCTTTTGCTGTGATGTTAAAGTGAGAGTTGCTTTGAGTATGTTTGGTGGGTTGGAAGATGAGTAGTTTAGTTTTGTTTGGGTTGAGTATTAATTGGGCATCGGATAACCAAGTTTCAACAGAGGAAAAGGCTTCCTGTGTGACTTTTTGCAGTGTGGGTAGGGACTGGGCTGAGCAGATGATGGTTGAATCATCTGCGTATTGTATGAGTGTGCCATGTTTGGTGGCAGAGGCTAGATTATTGGTGAAAACAGAGAAGAGTAGGGGCCCAAGGATAGATCCTTGGGGAACCCCTATGGAGACAGGTAGTTGGGGAGATATGTCATTCTGCCATACAACGGATTGTTGGCGGTCAGACAGGTAACTCTGAAACCAGTTGGTGACTGATTGAGAGAAGGATAGGTTATTGAGGACAGAGATAAGTTGTTTGTGTGGGACCATGTCAAATGCTTTAGATAGGTCTAGGAAAGTAGCAGAGGAGAGATAGCCATTGTTTTTATGCTGAAGGATAGTGTTAGTAAAGGAGAGTAAGGCAGTGGTGGTGCTATGGTTTGGTCGAAGACCATGCTGAGTATTGGAAAGGAGGTTGTTAGTAAGGAGGTAGTCTGAGACCTGAGAGTGTATGCATCTCTCTAGTATTTTGGAGAGTGGAGAGAGAATAGCTATGGGGCAGTAACTGGCTAGTTCTATGGAGGGGAATTATATGTGATACTTTCCACAGTGTGGGAACATAACTTTCTGACAGAGATCGGTTAATCAAGATGGATACTGGGTAGGCCACAGCATCAGCTGCGATTTGTAAGTATTCACTTGGGAGGTTGTCTGCTGCTAATTTGGTGGTCTTAAGTTTAGTTAAGAGTTTTTTTATGTTGGAGGTAGGTACAGGAGAAAAAGAGAAGGCAGTGGGGAGATTACTAGTTGAAGGTGTCGGTTGGAGGGGAGGGGGTTGTGTTGTTTAGCTAGTGATAGTATGGTTTGTGTGAAGTGTGTGTTGAATGAGGTAGCAATATTTTCTGAAGAGTGAGGTATGTTAGGAGGAGGGGTACTGACTTTACCTGGGTGGAGGATGGAGTTTATGGAGGACCAGAATTGTTTGGGGCTCTGTTGGGAGGAGTCTAGGGCAGACTAATAGTATTGGAATTTGTCCTGTTTTATTAGATTTTTGACTCTATTGCATAGTTCTAGGAATTTCTGTCTAGTTGAGAGGGTTTTGGTTTTGTGCCAGTGCTCCCAGGCTTTATCTCAGTTTTTCATTTCTGACTTAGTGCTTTTCTGTAGCCATAGGGACATTGTGCTTGGGAAAACATTGAGGTTTCTCAGTCCCTTAGAAAATACTACGAGTTGTTACAGAAGAATTTTCCAGAGCATACACCCATCCCTCCTGTTATGTTCACGTTAGAGGATGTGTGTGCTGCTGCCCACAGCTTTCCTGATAGTCAACCAGTTGCCCCTAAAAAAGGCAGATAGAATATATAAATTTCCTTAATCTTTTAAAGTTGTATACACTATTCCCAAACCTGACCAAGTAGCTATAGCTTTAGTTCATCCCACTGCTTGTAAACACTTAGTTAATTCCAATCCTATTGATTAAGATGGCAACATTATTGAGAGGTATAGGGAAAAAGTGTATACTTCTGCAACTTTCATTTTCAAAATTTTGAATTGTCAGGCTCATTTGTTAAAGTTGTTTTGACAATTTGCTAAACTACGAGGAATGTTTTATTTACAGTTTCTTCTTGTGAGGAAACAACTTCTTTAAATAGTTTAGTTTTTTTTTCTGTTGCACAGGTCACTACTCATTGTTTGCAGTATATGTGTATACAATTCTTTTTGTTGGCTGTTATGTGTATAACTCTCTTGATACTTTTATAGGGCTATAGCCACTGGTACTGTTTTGAGGAGGTTTGCATGGCTGCATTCTCAGAACCTCTCAGATGATGTTAAACATGAGGTTTTAAATACTTCCTTTGATAGAGATTTAGCATTTACGCCCTCTGCTGCAAATGTGATCAAAAAGTGTGATGAAAGGGGCGAGCTGATCTGGGGAATCTCTAAGATTTTTCAGCCAACCTTTTCCACATTGTCCAATGTCCAATGGATTTTTTTATTTCCTTATCCAATTTTAGCAAAAAAAAAAAAAAAAAGCAAAGCAAACAGTTTCATCAAAATATGGGAAAACAGGTGTCTAAGAAGAAATGGCAATGGGGTTCCAAAAAGAAAGCTCAACCCTCCCAAAACCAAAAACAGTCCAAGAAGTCTGAATGACTATTCGAGAGACCTTGTGACCCCTCTCACTCTGGCTCCCATTTTATTTCAGAAGTCTGAATCTCTATTTTTTCTATGGCAACAGATTGTTTCAGACAAATAAGTTCTGAAAATCATCAGGGTTACAGATGGCAGTGGGAGGAAATTCTGCCTTTCCAGAATGTTATCACTCATCCTCCAGATCAGACTCTTTTATTTCCACCTGTTGTTCATCACATGCTGTCCCAAGGAGTGATAGAACTGGTTCCTCCTTCCTAGGTGGGAAAGGTTTTTGTATAAGGATGTTCCCAGTACCAAAGAAAGAAAAAGCTTGAATACCAGTTCTGGATCTTTCTTTCCTAATCCTGTTTGAGATAGTGCCCAAATTCAAAATGATATCACATCACAACCTGTTAGTTTTTTGTCCCCTTTCAAGTTTCCTGGTAACACTAGATGCTTATCATCACATTCCCATTCATCCAGACTTCATATTTTTCTTAAGGTTTTGTGTGTTTGGATCATATTATCGATTCTCTGGCTTACTCTTTGAACTATGCACTGCACCAAGATTTTTTACAATATATCTAGCTCCAGTTATAGCTCATTGCAGGCAACAGGGTATTCACATTTTTACATATTTAGATGACCTGGTTATTTTTCAGAGCCTTTTTCAAAGGTCAGGAATCTATCTCTTTCTATCTTGGGTGAGAGATCACTAACATAATCTGGAATTCAAAGATAATATTCAAAAGTCTTTCTTGACTCCTTCACAGAGGATTATGTTCATGGGATGTCATCTAAACACCACCATTCAAACAGCTATTCTTCTGCAGGAAAAAAATACATATCATTATTTAGATCTATTTCTAAGGTTTTCCACCCAGACCTTGTTCATTGCTAGGGAATAAATGAGGATTTTGGGTGTCATGGCATCTGTGATTGTCATTATACCCCTGGCAAGACTCCGCATGAGAAAGATACACTGCTGTCTGATATTTCCTTGATCCCAGCATCAGCTCCCTGTATCTTTTCAAATTCCAGTGCTGGGGATTGTCAGAAGAGAAGCATTTTGGTGGAGACAACAGATATCCTTAAATCCAAGTCTTACCTTCTCACTTCCTGCTTCCTAGGAGTCAGTCACTACAGAATCTTTGGAATTGGCTTGGGGAGCAGTTTCGGGAGGGATAAAAGTGAAGCGGGTGTTGGACACCAAGGACAGGCACAAGCACATCAACATAAAGCAGATGCTTTACCCTTATCAAGGCACTTGACTTACTGAACCCGCAACCTCTTTAAGTGGTTACAGTGGTACATCAACAACCAAGGGAGAACCAGGTCATACCCCCTTTTCAGACTAGCCTTGTTAACTTGGGATATAGCTTCACAACACAATCTCACTCTGCAGGCAACCTACATTGTCCTATAGTTAACTTTGGTTTAGTGAGCTTTGATGCTTTCCCTGGAACAGGAGGTCTTTGATACTGTTTTTTACTTTGTTGCTTATGTATTTCTTCTCTCCCTCTCTTTATAACTTTTCACTCATCCTAGTTAATAAATATTTATATACGTTTATTAAAAATGTGTTAGAGCAATATTATGGCAGTAAACCTTTTATGTTTATGCATAATCACACTAGTAAGATTATTTGGAATATATAGAAACACAAAACCCAATTTCATCAGTAGGATTATTTGAAATATATAGAAACATAAATGGCAAATAGTGTTTCTCAAGATTATTTGATGGTATTGAACAGTCTATGATAAAAATGGATTAAAGGTTCCGACGAATGCTATACTTAGCACATGACATTCACTGTTTGTACAAAGTTGATGCTAATAATATAATTTTATTTGGCATTAGTTTTTATATCACATTTTGGTTAGTGCTATATCCTTATAAATAGATGTAATCCTAGAATTCAGTACACGATATAAACGTGCCCTGTTAGTGATGTGCATAACAAAAGGATTTAAATATCAGAGCAGAACTCTTACTTGTTTTTAGTAGTTTTATTATGACTGGAGATTTTCAGATCTCACTTTACAGTACTACAATAAAAATAAGTTCAGGTGTGCAACATCACCTGTTCTTTTCATACAGAGTTAATATAGTGCATTCTTTTCAGACCTGAACATGTACTTGATTAAAATGTTAACAAATACATTTGTTACTATAGTCAGGCTGGTTTGTTATGTTGCTTAGCCATTAAATGGAGCTCATTATCTGATAATGCAGCTACTGAACAAGGTTAATGTCCAATTTTATTTTACCCCATTTATTGCAGATTATATGGTTAGTAATCCAGAAGGTTCTTCAACAGTTACATGAAAATGCAAGCTTAATGCTACCATCAACACTAAGTGAGAAAATAGTAGTAATTAAATTCCCATAGTAGAAAACTTCTTCCAGCTATATTTTACAAAAATGCAAATCTGACAAAATCATGCTGACTGATGAATAAATAATTTGAATGCAGTTAATAACACTTTAGGTACTAGCTTCAACTTTTAAATCATAAATTAATTTTACATGTGAGTGAAAGCATATTATTTTTAAAAAGTGATTTCTTATCATTAAAGTTATTTTTAGTACAGTGTGATTTTGCATAAAAAAATTCTGTAGTCAGTATTCGAAAAAAAGAGAATATGTGCAGAATTGTTAACATTGTTAATTTCTATTTTACTTATAAATGGATTCTACCATTTTAAATTAAACTGCTGCTGCTTTGTACAAAATGACTTAAATAGCAATCCACATTCCCAAACAAGTTAAAATGATTAGGAAATAATTCACTAGAGAGAGAGACTGTTATATCTAAGTTGGTGGATTTAAACTTTTGAGAAGTACATAAATTGTAGCAGTTTAATATTATGAGGATTACATTAATGTGTATTTTCTGTTCCAACTGATTAAAGCCACATGTGATATCTATATACAGATATTTGAATTAATGAAGTCATTGCCAGAATATTCAGTATAAAACAAATATTCTATTTCACTGTTAGGAACAGCTGCTAGCCAAACCATGTACTATTGTTAACACAACAGATTGATAAAGGTATACCAATAATTGTAGGCTACCTTGATTTCATTAAGGCCTTTGACTTTGAAATTGAGTGTTGGAGTTTTTTTAAGTGAAAACACAGAGGTTACTAGCTTTGCGAAGGCTAACAGGGGGATGTGAGAAGCCTGAGGAGTGTCACATGAGTCAGACATAGAAACTTTATTCTTCAACAAATTATTCTTGGATACTTCTGAGGAGTGTCTAAATGGCAGTGTTCACAGATGACCATATTTCTGCACTGGGATGAACGTCTAAAGAAGGGACCTGCATATTCTTTACAGGTAGATAGGCATGCGGAAACTAAAGTTCAATACAAATAAATTCAGATCCATGTACATAAGGTATAACAAGCCAAAGGTAACTTGGAAAAATAGGAGAGTAAACTGAAAAAGGATCTGGGGACAATGTCCTAACCTGTTATAGAACATCAAGCATTTGGAAGAA
>NC_056740.1:94192221-94217221 GCF_019279795.1 Protopterus annectens
ACTTCAGTGTTTAGGGTTTGATACAATAATATTCGATGTTAGAGAACTTCAATGTTATGATATAGACCCTTCAAAGTAATGACTGGTCAATGCAAATTGCTAGATGTACCTTTTTGTGTTTCATTTAAAATATTTTTGAGTTAATGTATTACTTCTCTATGTACTCAGGGAAATTAGGGATCTAATTAGAATCTATTAGGGATCTAAACCTCTTCCTCAACATCAATAAAATGGTTTGGCAAGACAGGTATATCTTACAGAGTATAACGCTATTCTTGAAAAGACTTACCATCCACATAAAACAATGTTTATCCCTGTCCATGTTCAAGCTCATCTTGGATCTATGTATGGGAAACAGTTCTGGATGCAGAAAGAGCTGACAGTTACTAGTTAGCCAATCACAATGGCAGTCACAGCAGTGTGGTAGTTGCTTTGTGGTGACTAGTTAGTTCTCCAACATCTAATAGTTTGTTGTGTATTACTGACAGTAAAATTATATGAATCTCAAGGAGAAGCCCAGAATCTTGAATGTCTGACATAGTTTCTGTCTATACTGGCAATATAAAAGTAGAAGATCATAGGTTCATAGGTTCATAGGTAGATACTAGGCTATCTGCCCAGGGCATTTATAAGCCTAGCCAGAGTGTATTTGGCTTCCGCCTCCCTATTAGATTAGCCTATTGTGCCTCTGAAAAGTAGGTCACAGAAGGTACCCTTTTAAGATTAGTTTACTGTGGCTCTGTCTAGCAGGGACATAGGAGAGATCCCAGGGGTGAATTTGCGATTTCCCATCCACGCATCCAAATTTCGCTTGAAGAGGGTCAGCGAGGAGCTATGTCTAACATGAATTGGGATTCTATCCAGAGTGAGGGGAGCCTCTGGGAAATGAATCTGTCCCTCCAGCATGTCCTATTTATTTTTGTGCTGAGGTTTAGGTCTCTGGAGTGTGTAGCTCTAAGGGACTTGGATTTTTTGAGGTGGAGCATGTCCATTTATTCTGGGTTTGACATGGCTTTGTACGTCAGGCATAGATTGCCTCTGAGTAGGCGGTAAGCAACTGAGTAGAGCTGGAGTTTCTTTAGTCGAGCTGCATAGGACATCTGTTTGTAGCCCATGATCCTCTTGGTGAGGTACTTTTGGGGTCTCTCCAGTTGCTGCAGGTGTCGGGTAAGGTACATCCCAAAAGGGGCATTGTATTCGACTATGGGCCTGATGAGTGATGAGTAGAGGGGCACAATGACCTCTCTTGATCTAGATGCGAACCCTTTCGTGATAAGGTGGGCTATATAGAAGGTCTTTCTAACCACTTTGGCAAATGTGATTATCAAAGGAGAGATTACTATCTACATTGGTTCCCAAATCTCTAATTACTTCTTCCATACTTAATGGATTACCACCTATGTGGTAATTTGTGGGCACCTTGTTTTTCCCAAAGGGGATGACTATGCACTTTTTAGCATTTAGCTTGAGGCCGTGGCTCTGGCACCAAGCATCCGTCTCTGTGAGACCCTTTTGGAGGATGCTTGTGTCAGCTGGAGATTCGATTATGCCCCCGAGTTTGCAGTCATCTGCGAACTTTGTCAGCCATAATCCCCCCATGTTAGCCTGAACCTCAGAGAAGTATATACCGAACAAGAGAGGTCCCAGAACTGAGCCCTGTGGGATGCCACTTATAACTGGTTTGGATTCGGACATGGCACCTGCGATTCTGACCATGTGGGTTCTATCTCTGAGCCAGTTTGCAACCCATCTTGTGATATAGGGGTTGATATTTAAGCTGGTAAGCTAATTTATGATGCCCGAGTGGGGTATTGTGTAGAAGGGTTTTGCGAGGTCGAGGTAGACTGTGTGGACTACCTTGCCCTCATCTATGGCTTTGGTAACTGTTTCAAATAAATCAACTAGGTTTAAGAGGCAAGATCTGCCCTTAACAAAACCAAATTGGGTAGGGTCCAGTGTCTGGAGGCTCCCAATGTCTTTGTTTATGAGTTCCATGATAATACGCTCCATAGCTTTACAGACCAGACTAGTCAGGCTTATGGGGTGATAGTTTCCGGGGTCCGTTGTGGCACCACCTTTGTGGAGTGGGACCACTGTAGCTGTACGCCATTCTTTGGATACATATCTTGTAGTAAGGCTAAGTTTGAACAGTGACTTAATGTGAGGGTTCAGTTCTTCTTGGAGCTCATGTAAGACACAGCCTGGGACACTGTCCTGTCCCATAGATGCTGTGTTTTTTGCTTTGGAGAGGGCAGCTTTCACCTGTGCATCTGTGATGTCAGCGAGGTTACATTCAGTTGGGATAGGTGTTTGCTCCTTTGGGGGGGAAGGGAGGAGAAGTTTGCGCTGAATCTGTCTGCCAGGATGTTGGCTATGTCTGTAGGTTCGGTATATTTTGTACCGTTATGCAACAATTCAGAGCATATCTGGGAGTTTCCGCCCATGTTCCTGACATAACTAAAGAAGGCATTGCGATTATCTTTAGTGTCTAGGGCAATTTTTCTTTCAAAACTGGCCTTTGATGATTTTATGAGGGATTGAAGTTTCTTGCTAATACTGATCAGAGATGCCTTCACTTTTTGGGATTTTGCTCTGTTATGTAGTAGCTTCCTCCTCCTGTTGTATAGCTTATTTATGATTGGGGACCACCAGACCAGTCTCCTGTTTTTGGAGGAGTGAGTCTTGGTTTTATTTGGGATAGCACGATCCATGCATTCTTGCAGGTACTCATAGAATGCATTTGTAAAGGATTCTGTAGATTGGGCTGTATTATCCTCTGGCCCAGGGGCTTTGAAGGAATCCACCTCAGTCTTGAGAAGTGCAAAGTTGGCTTTTGAGAAATTTTTTACAGTGATTTCCTTGGCTGGGGGTGGGGACGGGATATGGATGTCCAGGGAAATTTGTTTATGGTCTGATCTTACCAATGAGGGGTCTACCTCTGGTGTGGAACATAGAGTCCCCATGTTGGTGATGACCAGGTCCAATATGTCGTTCCCTCTTGTGGGAGTGGTGACCAGTTGTTCCATTGCGTTAGAGTTTATAAATTCAAGGAGCCGTTGGGCGAGGGTGTTTGGGCTTGAGTAGTTTTCCCAGTCAATGTTTGGGTAGTTGAATTCACCCAATAACATAGTGTTTAGAGAGACCTTCATATTCTCCAGTGTTCTCAGGAATGCCAAGTGGGGTTCCTGTAATAGAGGAGTTCTGTAGCAGGCTACAAACTGAAAGGCAGTTTTGCCCGCTGTTAGTTGCACATGGATGGTTTCCGATGCTTCTTGCAGCGCCACTAACCTGGAGGTATAGGTATCTTTGATGAATATAGATACTCCCCCTCCTTTTGTGCTTTGGTCCAAGTTTTGGGGCCGAAACACATGGTATGAGTTATAACCTGGTAGTGCTGGGGTGCTCTCAGGAGCCTTGAACCAGGTTTCTGTTACTGCACAGACATTGATTTTCTCCATACTGAGGAGAGTCTCAAGTGTGTGCATCTTGAGGTTTAGACTTCTGGCATTGAGTAGCATCACCTTTAGTTTTTTTATCTTTGGGTTGTCTATGGAGGTGGGTTTGTCCTTTGAGCCTTGCCTAAAAAAGGCACAATGGGGGTGGCAAGAGCCTTGGCCAGTATACAAAAGCCTAAGGGTGACAGGTGCAAGCTGTCCCTAGTGAAGCAACATGGCTTGTTGAGCATGAGCTGGACCTATGAGAAATTGTTCCTTCTGGTTGTGTAGATGACTAAGTTTCACATACATTATGGCATCAAGCACAGTGTTGACTTTCAGTTTATTTCCACTGTTGTTCTGATTAGTATACAATAAAAAAGAGAAAGCTGTAGCAGAAAATGACACGTGCACAAATACCTTAATACATTTTACATTTAAGGCTAACGCATACTATTTTCCTCTGCAAGTTCAAATCTGATTTCTTCATCTAATAGTTATTATATTTTTTTCTGAAACTGAATTTTTCCTTACAAACTTTTTAAATAAAAATGTTATTGATTTATTGTATATACAATATGTACATAAAAAGGAAGAATATCAGTATCATATACTGTTAAACAATGCTAGATATCCATTAAATTATCAAAGTAGTCTAATAGAATTAACAAATTAAGAATCTTGGTATTTCAGTAGCAATATTTCAAGGCTATCACAACAACTACAATTGTTAGTGTAATCTGCAACTCTTATTCTAATCACTTTTTTTTTCAATTTTACATAGTCTTGCTGTTAAATTTAAAAATTATTTGAACATTGGAACTGAATTTAATTTCTATGTTTTTGTAATAATTTTCTAGGTATTGCAAGGAGACTCCAAAACTTTTTTTGTTGTTTGGCTTTTACAGATCAAGGAAGCAGACTATTCATTAGTATTGGCGATCTAGTTAAATAACAATTATCCTGCCATAACCCCTTAAAAACATTTATCTCTTCCCTATAAATATTTAATTTCTCATACTCCATAAACATATGTGCCCAATCAGATTTTTCATCTTTACTGCATCTCCAGAAAACTGAAGAAACTAGCTAGTTATCCTTAAAGGATAGCATAGCAAGCATTATATGCATATATTTCCACTTAAAAGCTTTCCAGTATAAACTTGAAGATGTTTGACTAAATAACTTGAGCAATATCGTTTTATTCTTCTCATCAAATGAGTAACTCAATCCACTATCTAAAAAGTCCAGAATTTTATATCAAAGTATTTTATTATTTATAATTAACATATGTTCACAATCAGCTTTTTCATCTTAACTGCATGTCCAGAAAACTGAAGAAGCCATCTGGCTAAACTTAGAAATTCTGTAAGGGATAACAAACATTGCATGTATATATTTTCCACTTAAAAACTTACCAGTATAAACCTGAAGATGCCTGACTAACTGACTTAAGCAACATAGTTTTATTCTTATCAACTGAGTCACTCCATCCACTGCTATCTAAAAAGTTCAAGAATTTTATATCAAAGTTATTATTTATAATTAATTTATATGGCTTGGACAAGCTTCCTTTGTAGGTCAATTTACCTTTGATGATAGCAATTATATACTCATATAATGGGGAATAGTGTTCTGCTCCACTTCAATCATATTACCTACAAATTTATTTAATTTTTTACTGAAGGATAATATAAACTGATTAACAGATTTGTCTACTTATAATCTTTCTTTAAATATTCTGGTGACTTAGCGTTCCCTTTTTTCAAAGCAATCAGTCCATAATACTATATCATTCCTTTTTAGTAAATTCATTTTAACATTGTTCTGAGTTTCCATAAATCTAGTGGTTTATGCAATGGGAAAGCACAAAAAATTCCACTTTAAAATTAATGGGGTTTTAAAAACATATTTTTTAACTGTTTTATAATTGATTTTATATATATGCGGAGTCTAAAGATTGAAATGAACTTCCTCTAAGGTATGTTTTATAAACCAGATACAAGGATTGTTATATACTTCTACTTTATCATATTTAAGAAAAGTGTATAATCTAGTTCTGAATGGTTTTCCATTGACTACTATAAGTTGAGTCAAACTAGAATATAATAGAGTTAAAATTTACAGCAGTGGAATAACATTTTACACCTGGGAAGCCAATACCACCATACTCCCACAGTATAGTATGATTTCTCTAAACAATTTTTAGCTTTTCAGATTTCAGTATCAGACAAATGAGGTGAATATTTTTTCATTTTCTTTACATGTTTTTGTCAGGCATTAAAGCCGTTAAATTCAGTAGATCTTTGGTAACATAAGCATTTTATTAAGCACTGATCTATCTTCAAAAAAAATAACATTCATTACTTTTTTAATAAGAAGTGACATTTTTTTAATTATTTTTTAAATATTATGATTGGCAATCTTACTCAGACCTTGTAGATTTTTATTCCTAAATATTTTAATTCTTGTCCTTCCCAATTATATTTATATTTGTTTTTAAATGTACTCTCTAGTAATTGATTTAGTTTCATTATTATTACATTTTAGCAGGGATATGTTTTGAAACTTTCCAATTTCCTCATCTCTTTCTTCAGTTGAATAATTTAAATCTTATTGTCTGTAAAAAGGTGTATTTTAGATTGGCAATTCTCATTAATTGAAAAAAAAAACAGTTGTATCACTGCTTCTTATACTATCAACTAAGTGTTCAGTAACTAATGAAATTAGTATAAGATCCAAGGAACACCCTTATTTTGTACCTTTGTGAATCCATGAGAAATATAAGATCCAATTTTAATACATGCTTTAGAATATCTTTACAAGTTTTTTAGTATTTCATTAAATTTTTCTGGAAATGGAAATGCTTCTAAAGATTAAAATATGTATTTTAGTCTACAAAACCAAAAGCTGTCTTGATATCTTAGCTAATTAGGGCCATTTTTTAATTGCTTTTCCTAAATATGAGATTGTTGCTACCCTTTTAATATTGTCATGCATTAATCAATTGACTATAAATCTTGTTTGAGCTTTATTAATTAATTTGTTTACTATATCTCTTAATCTTCTAGCAAGGATGGAAGCAAATATTTTGTAATCTACATTTGTTGTTTGAGTATAGGTGAGATTACAGAACATTTCCACAAGGGAGGAAGTATTATGTCGGTCTGGGCTTTCCTAAAAACTTTGCTTAGTAATTCTAAAACATTTAACAGGAGGAAACTATATAACTCCATATAAAAAAAATCTAAACCTGGAGCTTTGCCATTTTTCCCATTTTTAAGTCTTCTTCAGCTTCTGTTAGAGTAATAGACTTATTCAACAGAGATATTTGCTGACCAGTAGGTTTATTAGTAACATTTTTCTTTAAATACTTATCAATTTGCAATCATCTTGATTATTATTTTTATCTATATTAAGATCCTCATGGAAATTTAAAAAAAAAAGTTAAGTATTTTTTGTCTGAAGTAAACTTATTAGTGAGAGTATTTCAGATATTATTAATTTTTGTCTTTTTGCTTGTTATCTTACTTCTATTTGTCTGTAAAGATTGTTAGAGTCATTACATAACTATGCACATTTAAGTTTTCCAAGGCTATTTTCACTTCATACATTAAAATTGTTTGATAATTTTTCGTTATTTTAATAACTTCACTATTATCTAATTTCTGTGTTTGTTATTCAGACTTGCTTTATGCATGTCATATTGTATTTCTAATAACTCTTTATCCCACTTTTTCATTTTATTACTAGACCATCTTTCCATTCTATATTTAATATGTATTTTTAAGGAATCCCATTTTATGACTTTACTAACCTAACCGCCATCATTCAAAGATAAAATATTCTCAATTTGTTCCTTAAGTTAACTCTTAAATTCTTTTAATTTCATCATATATACTGTGGTTGTATAATTAATCTGAAGTTTCCTTCTATCCATTGATAAATTAATACTAATTGCATTATGATCAAATAAAGGAGAAGGAATATTTTCAAAATAATTAACTTTGTTAAGTAAATTTATAGAAGCATAAATCCTATCAATTCTAATTTACATCCAATGTGCATAAGAATAATGGGTGAAGAACAATGACTTATCTTCTGCTTTTACTATGAAATCAGTTAGATTATTATTACTAATCTTTCTGTTCAGTGCTTTAGTTGACTGATGCTAAAATTTTAGCTTTCTTCTGTTCACTTGTATCTTCTATACTAGATATGCAGTTAAAATCTCTAGCTAAGATTAAACTACCCTTCCAATGGCTTTGTAATAAGTTTAATTGATCTTTAGCCACTTTTGCACCTATTCCAGGGATCCAATAAAATTAGCTAGTGTAGAGAGTTTGACATTCTATTTAATTACTACAAATGTACATATTCCTTAGGGAATCACTAAAGGATTTCATGACCCTAGGTATTGCAGCAGATTTTCTCCAAATTATAGCAGTTCCTCTCCTCTTTTTGTTAAAAGAAGCAGATGATAACATTTCATAACCTGAGTTATTTAGATATTGTATATCTTTACCTATCAGATGAGGCTCTTACAATAATATAATATATCCCATATTTAATTTCAAATATATCATTAATGGTTTTGCATTATTGCCTTTGTTCAATCCATTTACATTAAGAGATAATAGATTAAAACTATCCATACTTGTTTTTCAAAGATTTATTTTACCAAGAGATAATGTGACATATTTATCTACCATCTTAATATAGTTGTATGTAAGACTAATGCATTCTTCCAATGCTATCTTAACATTTCCATGTTTTTGAATTCTTCCTTTCTACCAACTTAACTACTAAAACCTTGTAAATAATGAAAACAGAAACAAGTCTACAACTCTAACTATATATATTACTAATAGAACACAACCTAACATGGATACCAAAGTTCCTAGTTTGCCTATCGAATAGACAAACTACTATACTATCTTTCTACCTACCAATACAAAACTAGCCAAAAGCTACTGTGACTTACAAATAACTAATATAACGTTATATATAAGTTTAAAAATAAGAAACTACTAACTTGTATATTTTGCCATTTAAAACTATTTCCCCAATTACTAGCTAAAAGTCTAATAATCCACTTCTATTAATCACAAATAAATAATTTGACAATAGTACAATATATGTATTTATGTAATAGTAGTATAATTATCATTAAATGTTGCTAAATTATTTACTCAGTTAATATTATTAGAACTAAATCACCAAATTAAGAAATAGAACAGAGTGGGACATGAAGAGATAAAACTATCTTTATACTTACAGCTGACAGGCAATTTTATCTTATCACATTGTTATACAATAGAAAAGTACAAGTGTCTATATCTTAAATTTGTGCAACATGGTGATATGATAACTATCAAAATATCTAGAAGTCCTTTGAGTCATTAAATTAATTCATAAAGACATGTACATTACTAAGGTCAAAGGGAATATCTTGCTACTCAACATAGTCAAAGAACATTTTCAACCTATATTGTATCTAAATGTTACAAAATTATCATTTCAAACTACATTCTCCCAGGTTCAAACATCTTGAAAACTCTACTCTACTTTCTATCATAATGAATGAACTTACGTAGAAATAAAACACTCAAAATTTCAGCTTTAACTTATGAAATTAGTTATTTCAGGTAGTTTTAGTGAACTCAATAACACACAATATGCAAAAAGGTTCAATGTTCATATTACCATTTTTCAAATTTCAGTTTTCAGAATCTTTTTGATTTTTTAATGTAATTTTCTGTGTAAATTATATGAGATCTTATTAATTTAGATTTCTGTGTGGAGTCTGAATTTCCTTCCTTCAGTCATGTGAGTTTCTTCTAGGTGCTTCAGTTTCCTTCAACATTCCAAAGGGTCTATATTAAATCACCGAATGCTGATTTATCGACCCTTTAAAAGTGAAAACTTGAAATCCCGAAAACACGGAACAGCTATTTTTTTCCCAGGGAAAAAAATTGATGAGCCATTTTTGGGACATTGCCATTTCCTCCACTGAGGTGCAATCTCGGTGTTAGTATATTTAAGTAGGGGGGTGTTGGGGGCACAGACCCCCACTTTATTTAGTGTTTTGAACTTTTTTTTTTGTGGAACAGCAATTTTCGCAGTTCCGTGTCTTTGGGATTTCAAGCTTTCACTTTTATAGGGTCGATAAAACAGCATTCACTGTTTAAAACATTCGCTGATTTAATAAAGACCCATTCCAAAGACATGCAGTAGGTGGATTGGACACTTTAAATTGGCTGTAGGTGAGAGTGAGTGTATGTGAGTGAGTGGTATAAATGAACTACTGTGGCAGGGCTAGCCAACTTGTTGTCTAAACCTTGGCTCAAGATGATTGTCACTGTTGAAGTGGCAACCCCATGTGCAAAATGGGAATAGGGGTTGAGGATGGATGGATGGATGGACAGATTATAAATTCACATTTCTGCCACATGCGGGTATATGTAATATATATCTTCAGTATAAGCAGTTTGGTGTTAAAATATATGTTTATTATTTGTTCACTGATATTCTACCTTATTTAATATCACTTGCATTTCTAAAATCTCATATCAAAGAGCTATTTAATCATCAACTGTCTGCTACTGTTTGCAGCATATGTATATATTTCTTAACTTTCTGATATTACTCTTGTATTAATATTACATAAAAGATCATTCCTTGTGCATTTGCATATTATTCATAAGGTGTTTACTCTTCTTAATTCTAGTATTATACACAGTCTTGACTATATATAAAAACATTCATGCGTGCCTAATTTAGATGTGTGTCTTTAGCAAATGTGTACTGTTGTCTCATCTAAGGTTCACATCCTGACACTAGCATTTAATTACAACATGTAAAAATGACAGCTGACAACATACAGCAGCTGCTAATTTCTTTTGTACATTTCTCATTCTTCTTAATTCCTCTGAACTATTCTAATAATTGACAAACAGCTAACTTTACTCCTTCCCGTTAATATATACAGTTGGGGTTAATAACACTGCAGCACAAACTATTAACATTCAATAAAATGCAAGCACATTTTATACCAAAAACAGTACAATGTAAAACATTACTATAGCTTTTCTTTTTCTAATTCTTCACTTCTAAATAAGTATTTTTTAAATAAATGTTATTCTGAGCAGATTTCTGACATTTACACTTGAAAAGAAGTTCAAATCTCTTCTCCTCAACATTGTGGCTGTGATTCAGGTGCTTCCTGCCTTCACAAACATCAGTGATGAACTTTGAACTGTTCTAGAGCCTGAATTTTCATCAAAACAGCTCAAGAAGCATGAGGGAAGTAAAACAAACAAGAATCAAGCAGTTTCACATAGTTAAATCATTCTTTTAATTTCAAGCTTTTTAAAGTGTTAATTGCTTCATAAACTACATGTGAAAGAAACGTGTTATAAAAAATATATTCAGCAGCACTTTAACACTTCTAATTAACATATTACTTAGATATGACATTCATTTACCTAGTGATGCACATACTGAGGAAAGCTAAAACAAATAGAAGACTGAAACTTAAAGTTGCCAGTTCTATTAATTGTAATTTAATGACATTCTTTCTCATACAGGAAATATTCTTATAACATTTAGAAATGCATTATTACATTTAGTTTAAAAGAAATATATTATGCATTTTACTATAAATATAGTAAGACTATTTATATTCCCTATCATGTAACATGTTTTAGTTTAAAATATAAATACATACTTACATATGTTTTGAAGCTTAAATTCCTAAACATTCCCTTTACTTATAAGCCAAATTGATTGTTTCAGAAAATAAATGTCACTTGTTTTTAAGCTTTCTAACTTTAAAAGCAGTTTTACATGAATTCGGCTCACTCTATCTCTTGAAGGTTACAGCATTCCAGTCCATTTCTTCAACATGGTTAAGGATTTTATTTTTATTAAGAAATATAGCTGCCTCATCCAGTGTGTCAACAACTTTAATTCCTTCAGCGATAAATATTTTGATCTTTTCAGGAAACACCAAATTAGCTTTAATAGCATTATTTTAAAGTTAATCAGTGTAAAGCAGAATTTCCCTTTTCTCATTACTTTTTTGGAATAGTCATTGTCAAATCGGATTACGCACTCACCTATTATAATAGGTGGGCTGGACTATGCTGTTTTTAATAGTTGGTCTTTTTCATGCTGGATATAAACTTGACTATTATTAAGCATGGTGGTGGGTTTTCCTTTTTTGAAGGTGTTCTCAAGCATTTATGTGCCCTTTCAATTCCAAATGATAAAGTTTCAGGAACATTTAAAATTTTATGCAGCCAGGTTGTTAAGAAATTTATTATATTGTATGTCACATATTTTTCAGGTATGCCATACTCTCCGATATTGTTACTCTATGAGCCAGTTATTTATTTATTTTTTTGTTTAGAAATTCAGTCTGAGGCTCACCTTCAGTTATTCTTCCTTCATGATCATTTAACATTTTTTTCTGTATTGCTGATTTGTGTACTATGTTGTTTCATATGAATTTCTAAATGTTCCATCTTCTTTCTGGTCTTTTATTTGAAACGTTCTAGTATGGTATGTAGTTTCTCTATTTTAAGTAATATATCCTCCATATTAGATATTAATGACTGTATGCCTTTTTAACAAAAGAATCCTAAGCACCATTTCTTGAGTGACTCATGTTAAAGTCTCTTCTCTCTTTACCAAGAAGATGCAGTTCTGACAAAAAAAAAGTCAGCTTTTGAAGAACTTGAATCTATAAATCTTTTCTCTGACTATTAGTGAATAAAATTAGCTAACAAGTATGTCCAAATGTTAATTTTTTGATTATATTTTCTGTAAGAAAATAATTTAGTCACAAAGGTATCATTCGTTGCTATTCTCAGTTAGCCATCTTGGCCACCTTGTTACAAACCTTTTGACAGTATTTACATGCACATACTAGTACTGCTTGTGTTGCTGTGTCTGACTTCATTCTGCTCAGATACAGAAGAAACAGAGCAAAAGTAAAATATGTACTTTAAACTCAGTTTTGCCCATTCTTTAAGTTTATATTATCTTGGTCTGAAGATGTATAATAAAAAATATAGTAGGCACAGAGGCACAAGAGAGTTATCATAAAAATGATTCTAGTTGTATGCTTTCATTTTATTGCTTGTTTCATTTTTGTTGCAATTTCTATTCTGTTTAAAAAGGGGTTGAAAACTTTGCAATAACATTTTAATAGCATTTCTAGTTTAATGTTCTGCATGGACTCTGCTATCTGACTGATCCACATCTGTTCAGTGAATGTTACACTGCCCATAAGTACACATCAGGTGAAAGGGCATTTATAGAATTACTTTGTTCATCATGAACAATGCTTATTTTATATGTTCAGTACTTAATTACTTCAGTGCACCATTTGCTGCTCTAATGGATGTATCAAAATATGGAAGCATATTTAGTACTCTAATTTGATCTCTTATTACAGGCTTAATTCCTTGTGCAGCAAGTTACTTTGCAATGCAAAGACGGTGTGAAAGAAGTAGGAACCTATTATTTAGCTTCTTTCCCTACACCTTCAACTATAATTTCCATTATTCTGCTCAAAAACTCATCTTCCTATTGTGCCCTCTTAAAATTCAGTTTGCTTGCCTGAAGGTCAAATAACTCTAGAGTTTACTCCAGATCATTCTGCCATGAGGTAAAGGACACTTGCCTCCTCACCTATCAACAAAGGCTCTGGTTCAAAGTGTCTAACTCTTCTCCTAGAAAAAGCAACTTATACTAGCATTCTTTAGTGCTAGTTATAATATCTACTTAATTTATTTTTCTTTTTCATTTTCTTTAAGTACCTGATGCATAGAATCATAGGTTCATAGGTTGGTACTAGGCTATTGGCCCTAGGGCCTATACAAGCCTAGCCATAACAATTCCCTGGCTATTTCTTCCCACACTATTTACTTCCCTGGACACCTGTCAGGCAGAGCAACTGACGTTATCCCCGGGGTGAATTTCCTTTCTCCCATCCAATCGTCAAGGTTCCTTTTGAAGAGGGCCAAAGAGGAGCTCTGCTTGACATGTATGGGCAGTCTATTCCAGAGTCTGGGAAGTCTCTGGGTCAGGAACCTATCCCTCCAGCATGTTTTGTTTATTGTGATGACAAGGTTTAGATCCCTGGAGCATGTGGCTCTGAGGGATTGGGATTTCTTTAAGTGTAGCATGTCCAATAACTCTGGGTTTGACATGGCCTTGTATGTTAAGCAGAGATCACCTCTGAGTAGACAATATGTGACAGAGTATAGCTGGAGTTTTTTAAGGCGGTCAGTGTAGGGCATCTGCTTTAGGCCTGTGATTCTTTCAGTCAGGTATTTCTGCAGCCTTTCCAGTTGTTGCAGATGTCTTGAGAGGTACATACCAAATGTGGCATTGTATTCTATAATGGGTCTAATGAGGGATGAGTACAGTGGGACAATGACCTCCTTTTTTCTGGATTAAAAGGCCTTAGTGATGAGGTGTGCGACATAGAAGGATTTTCTGACTGTTGTGGCAATGTGGTTATCGAAGGTGAGACCACTGTCCACCTGTGTCCCTAAGTATACTTTTAGTGTTTAGTGCACTGCCACCTATGTGGTAATTCATGGGTACATGTTTTTTTCCCAAAGGGGGTAACTATATATTTATTGGCATTGAGCTTGAGTCCATGGCTCTGGCACCAAGCATCTGTTTCTGTAAGGCCCTTTTGTAGAGTATCCACATCATTTGGGGATTCAATAATGGCTCCCAGTTTGCAGTCATCTGCGAACTTTGTTAGCCAGAGTCCCTTAGTGTTGGCCTGCACTTCATAGAAGTAGATGCCAAACAAGAGTGGCCCCAGGACTGAACCCTGAGGTACTCCACTTGTCACTTGTCTGGAGCTAGATTTCGAGTCTGCTACTTTTACAGTGTGGGTTCTGTGAGTAAGCCAGTTCGCACCCCATTGAGTGATGTAGGGATTAATGCCCATCTTAGTAAGTCTATCTATGATTCCAGAGTGGGGGATGGTGTCAAAGGCCTTGTCGAGGTCCAGATAGGCTGTGTGGACCACCTTACCCTCGTCCACAGCTCTGTAGACTGATTTGAAGAAGTCAATCAGGTTCAGGAGACAAGATTGGCCCCTCACAAATCCAAATTGGGTGGGGTCCAGTGTATGAAGGTTGCCAGTGTCTTTGTTTAATCTTCCTTTTGCGTAGTGTCTCTGTATTTTGTCTCACCTGGAATACCTTTAGGGCTCTTTTGAAAGTTATGCTATCCCTTCATATACACAACTTTCTCCTTTAACTTTTCTCTGTGGTACTCTCCTTCAGTCTTAAGGTAAATGAATGCCCCACTCACATTTGCGTTTCCTTCAGTATGTATCTCATAATCTCTCTCACTGCTCTTTGACTTTTTTCTCTCCTCTAGGTTACTTTTCCTCTGAAAAAGGATACCTTTGTGCATATTTTTTCTTCAGTTTTACTTTACCCTTTTTTTGATAACTATCTGTTGACTTAGTCTTCCATTATTTGTTTTTTTATGTCTTATACGGACAGTAGTGGGTTTAGAACACAACCTATATTGTTTTTCCATCTTTACATGTTCTAATAAAAACTTTGCTATTGTTACATTTCACCTTCTTAGTCACGACTTGCTGTTAGTATTCTCCAATTCTGTTGGTTTCTATTTTAGCTTGGCAGATATTTTAGAATTTTGTGTCCTCAGTGTTATATAACTTCAGTCCTTTAGAATACACCCTCTCAGCTAGTGAACTCTTCTCTTCATTTCTCCTAGTCACTTCTACTCCTTGCTTTATAATATTTTCAGGCAGCAGTGGTATTTCTTTTCTATATCTTGTAGCAATTCCAGGTTATAGTATCTTATCATTTAAATCCTTAGTGTGTACATTCTTTCCTTCCTTCCTTCCTTCATTCCCTCCTTTCTTCCTCCAAGGTAAGCTGCTCTGTCATAGGGGTATGTGGCATATCTCTTAAGTGGCATATGCTCTTCTTCTCTGTGTGTCCTCAGTCAATTTTTTTTACCTTTAGGGCTTTCTGAAAATATGCCTAGATCTTTGATGGATACCTTTCAGTGCATGAGTTAGGTGGTTACTCCCCCATTTTTAAATGTGATGGGGATACATTTGCAGGTCCATGCACGTTCGGGTTCCCTTTTCTTCTTTGTTATGGTTGTCTCTGAAAAGTATTGACGTCTTTCCATAGCTTGCACAACTCTTTAAAGTGGGGAAGATCATTCTCTGTTATAATGCCTTGTGTTAAATTAGGAATGGTAGCAACAGGTTGAATTAACTTCCCAAACCCCATTTGTATTTCTGTCTGAGTAGTGGGATACTGTTTGATATCTCCATGAATGCATGCTACTTCAAATATTTTATTAGGTTTTTATTTTGACTTACATACTGTCCCTTTAAAATGTAACTATACTGCCTGAGCCATTGCACTTACTTAGTTTTGTAGTGGGGAAGTAACAGTGTACAGTTTCAAGCATCCTAGCAGATATGTTATCAAATCCATAAGCATAACATCATTAGTGCAATATCTATGTGGCCTTTTTTCACATTTAAAACAAAGTATGTCTATAGTTTTTACTTTATGCTTGTTACCAATAGTTGTACAAAGTTTTATTACAGGTTTGGACTGTTGATATCTATATGTAGTTTCATGGGATAATCATTCTACTAGAATAATAAACCTTTCAGAGTCTTTAGCGTGAGTTTGATATACTAACTAAAGATATTTTAAATGTGTCACTTGCTATATATAGTTCTGATGATTCTCATGTTCTATCTATAAAGTAATTGTATTATTTAAGCCAGATAATTTTGACCATACCATTTTAATATAAGAAAATATCCAGCTATGAAACAGTTGAGTTTGTTTCTCTAAGGTAACTCCATTTCTAGCATGTAAACCCTTTTTGACTGTATCATAGCCCTGGTAATCAGTTCCCCTCCATGTACATACTGGAGGTTAGTGATTGTCAGTGATTGTCTAGATCACTGGGGTGAAATATTTGGGCCCAGTCAGCTATATATCATTGCTCTTGGTGGGCATAAGCCTTGAGGTCCTGTCCTCAGGTAAGTTGTTTTAATGGTGGCACTGTTATTGAAGTAGCAGTTTGCTTAGTAAACACGACCATCCATTAAGCCACAGCTGCTATAGGCTGTAATAACGTCTCTACCATGGACATCATGGCATGCATATTCTCAAAGAGGTGTATACCCCAAAATCCCAACACAGCACACAACAGTCTCTCTTTATCTTTATAGAAGTGATAGGTGCAGTCACAGGATTTCATCATTCTCTTCATTGACCATACCAATGCTTTTGATCTTATTAACAACTTCCTGCTGTCACTATAGCCAGGAAATTTGGCCCCGACATTATCACCTGGTTTCAATATTTCTTAACAAATAAATATGTCAGAGGCAAAATAGGCTCATTCCTATCACCTTCACTACCCCTTATCGGAGGAGTGACCCAGGGATCCATACTTGCCATCCATACTTGCCACATTGTTGTTTTCAGACTTTGTTAACAAACAACCCTATGACCTCCCTAACCTTCCTATAAATCTTTATGCAGATGACATGGTTATCATTCTGTCCAGTTCCTAACATTCAGCTGTTAAAATCCAGGTTCAGTCTGACCTCCATTACATTAATTATTGACTAAACAATCATATGTTACTCCTAACCCTCCCCCAAAGTAAAAATTATGATATTTGGAACCTCACAAAAGCTGAAAAAACCTCCTAAAAATCTCAGCATTCCAGATCTTAATGGTTACCCAATAGAAACAAGCATGCCCTGTAAATACTCAGGTTTATGGCTAGGCCATTTACCTACCTTCAAAAGCAACGCTGAAAACACAAGGGAAAGGATGAGTTCTCTTTTATTCTAGTCCTGAAAGAGATCTGGCCCTAGAGAGAAAGTAAGCAAAGAACTCCTCCTTACACAACTTGAGTATGGACTCCATATCACATTCACAGACTATACAAATGCATCCATGCTACAGTTCATTGAAAACAAAATATGCCAATTCATTTCCAACCTGCCCCTGCACACCAGAACACCACTGTACCACTCTCTCCAAAGCCAAATGGCTATCAGTCTTCTGCAGAGTTGAGCAAATCCGAGGGTCACATCTTTTCAAACTACACAAACCAGGTGCCTTCCCATCTCTTGCAATCAAATTCCGTAATAAAAAAACACCCTCTACAACCTTGGCAACCTCTCCCAAATTAGTTCCCGCACTCTAGACAACCCAAACCAAACTGCACTGTACTGAACATTTTTTTTCAATTATTCCATGGAAACTCTGGTAATCCCTCTCCACCCTCACCTGAAAGAAGTCTCCTCTTTTCCCACTATCAGGACATAACTCAAAAGATACCTCCATCAAAAATCTGCAAATTATTTTCCAATGGACCTAACTCCCTTTTCATCTACATCACTTGTACTTCAACCCTCTGTACTCACTTCTGCTTCCCTCTCATACTTACTACTAAAATTAATTTATTTATTTATTGATGGGAAGGTAAAAGCAAGAGCCCATTTTCAGTGGAGGCCCGGGGAGAAAAGCTCCAATTGCATACTAAATTACAATTGCATTTAGCACCTGACTGGGTTACAGAGTTACAGAGTTTCTAACAGTACAAAAATATAAGCAGACGACGACAAAAATGAGAAAAATATTTTAAACAAAGAAATTAAGTCAAGTCAGTTTTGTTACAGAGATAAATGATAACCTTGATAGGTTGACAAGTTAAAGTAGCAATGATAAATTGTACATGGGTTACATTTTTTTGAGGAGAAAGGAGATGTTAAGGAGAAATTCAGCAAGTGATGGTTAATTCATCTGAAGAAATTATGATATTATTGAGATTGGAAAGTAGGAAGAAGCAATACTGGGGGTGGGGAGGGGGTTAAGTTATGGTATTATTCACATTTGTTTTTCTACAATGTTACTAATATTTATATAGTTCCAATTTTCAGTAGTATTCTCTGCCTTCTGTGATTACTTCATATTTGTGAATTTGTTTAGTTTTATATTTTTGCAAATTTCTTTATCAAGGCTGTGCCCTGCAAATGGTCTGTTGTGATCAATTTACTACCCCAGTAAAAAAAAAAAGTAAATAAATAATTGGTGCCAAAATACTTATACAATCCTGCACTGTGCAGTGCTAAAGAAACTGAAACCACAGTCTTTTTTAAAGTAGTACAATTTATTATAGACAAGTAAAGGCAAAGCAGGTTCTGCTATGCAAAACAGTCTTGTGTTTTAACTCAGTGCACATCAGGTACCTTAAACTCTTTTGGTCAGTGTTGCTCTCTTGCTCTCTGGATTCTTCTGGTAGGAAAACATTCATCCTACTTCTCCATGTTCTTCCTTTACAACGGCTGAGTCTTTGTCTCAGAACCACTGCTGTATAAATGCATTTGCCTTTAACTAAGGGCAATTGATTGCCACCTGGGCTTGTCTGTGCCCCCCTTTTTGTATTACATCATATGGATCAATCAACAAACCTATTTTTATTAAAATATATAGGTATATTCTTAAAGTAGCAGGTACCACTGAAAAAAATACTACATTTAAGTAAAAATACCTCTTCTTGTAATGGATTCTTTATAACACTGATATGATAATTAATTACTCCACTATTTACATATTTTGGGTCATTGTAGTCTTGTTTTGGTGAGAAGCATAATGCTATGGTAATGATTACACATACATGCATACATGGTTATATCCATTAATCTGTCTATATCGATAGATAGATATCTGTATGTGTATACATATATGGGAGTACTTAAAATTAATGAAACTTTCAAATCATTGATCTGTTATAATTAAAAAACAGAACATTGACAATTCATAGCACATGCTCTAAGTATAACCTTGGATAATGTAGCATTTAAAACAATGTTTTTATATATATATATATATATATATATATATATATATATATATATATATATATATATATATGGGTCTACTTTGATTCACTGAAGACTCATTTCACTGAATTTCAAAACACTTCACCAAATCGCTGAAAGCTCAAATCACTGAAAACTCATTTCACTGAATCACATTTCACTGAATGTAAGTACTGTTGGGCAAATAAAATGTATATGCCTTTTTCCCCACTGTTGTGTGATCCTGGAGTTAGTATATATAGTTGGGGGGGGGTGTAACCCCCCCACTACTTTTGATTTTATATTGTTAGCTTTCAGTGAAATGAGATTCATAAATATAAAAGCTAAATAACTATATATACTAACTCCAAGATCACACTACAGTGGGGAAAAGGGCATATATTTTTTATTTGACATACACATACGTATGCGCGCGCACACACACACACACACACACACACACACACATACACGCACATGCACACATATGCACACATGCACACACACGTATGCCTGTCTTCTCCCTTTTTATTTTCTCCAAGTCTTTTGGGTTTCTAATACCATGACGGGAATAGACCTCATTCCTAAGTCAAAGTACTATTGACGTTGATGAAATTAGTATTGTTTCACTCTTTGATGTTAGCCAAAAGTGCTCTTTACAGCACCCGCAATGTGCCCAGTAATGACTCCTTCTGCAATTCATATGGTTACATGAATTGGTAACATATCTAAA
This sequence comes from Protopterus annectens, assembly GCF_019279795.1. NCBI lineage: Eukaryota > Metazoa > Chordata > Ceratodontiformes > Protopteridae > Protopterus > Protopterus annectens. The sequence goes on from NC_056740.1 coordinate 94,212,314, forward strand.
TACGATTGTAAATTCTTTTTTATGAGACCAGTTGCTCCTACTACTATTGGAACTGTCTGGGTATCTTTCTTCCACATTGCTCTCATTTCTGCCTGCAGATCGAGGTATTTTATGACTTTGTGTCTCTCTGTACGCAAGACACTGTAGTCGCTAGGTATGGCGATTTCAATGATCAATGCTACTTTTGTCTTCTTTTCTTGGACCACTATATCCGGTTTTCTAGCGTCTATCTTTTGGTCTGTTGGTATTGGGTGATCCCATGTGATGTAAACTTCATCATTTTCTATGATTCTCTGTGGCTCATGTTTCCAGTGTTTTTCAGCCACTTCCATACCATAATGTTTGCACAATCTCCAGTGTAACAATCTCACCACATTATTATGCCTTTCAGCATATAGTCCCTTTGCCATTAGAGAGTCGCAACAAGCAATAAGGTATGTGACTGTTTCCATTTTGGTTCCACAAAACCTACATATGTCTGTTTCTCCCACATGTTCAATGGACTTAGTAAACCAGAGTGTACGCAGCCCACTATCTTGGGCTGCCAATATTAACCTTTCATTGCTTGATGTAAATTCACCTCTTCTTAACCATTCCTGCGTTTGCTCTTGATCAACATGAGGCTCTTCCAGAAGTTTTCTATACTTGCAACTATATTTATGTTTTTTCCACATTTCTTGCCTTCTCATCTGGTCCTTCATCTTATATTCTTTCTTTTGTTTTTTAGCACATTCAGTTGTTGCCTGGTTTTTATCCACTTCTGGTTTGATTTCCATTCCTGCTTGACGTCGATATGCTTCTGCTAAATTAAGCATAGATGTCATCTTAGATTTATTCTCTTCATGTTTCAAAACTTTCACCACATTTGGATCTTGTGAGGTCAGTAGATATGTGTGGAGTCCCACGATTGCAGATCTATACATGTAATCAATTTCAAGGAGGCCCATCCCTCCTTCAGAACGGGGAATATATAATATTGGTATACACTGATTTTTATAAATCATTTGGTGAGCATGAAGCATCCTTCTTGTTTTAATGTCCCATCTATCCAACACTTTTTGGGGCCAGTCAATCACTCCAAAACTATAAGTTAGGACAGGAAGAGCAAATCGATTTATAGCTTGGATCTTATTCCTAGGTGTCATTGCTGTTTTCAGGATTAATTTAAGTCTCCTAAAGTACTCCTTACTAAGCTTTATTCACATTTGTTCATGTTTTATTGCTGATCCTTCATCAATTCCCAAGTATTTATACACCCCCGCTTGCTCAAGTTCTTTTATATCACACTCTTGTCCCAAACTGATGTTTTCCTGGTGCTGCAATTTTCCTTTTTTAAAGGTTGCTTTTACACATTTATCAAGACCAAATGACATTCCAATATCATCTGAAAAAGTTTTGACAACCTGCAGCTGTGTTTTCAGTTCCTCATCTGATGAGCTATACAATTTTAAATCATCAACAAAGAGAATATGAGAAGTCATTAGACTTTGTTGTTTTCTAGAAGCCAAATTATAGCCATGACCTAAGCTGTTAAATAAACAGCTTAATGGATTAATGGAAAGGAAAAATAACAACGTTGACAGGGAGTCACCCTGGAATATCCCCCTTTGGATTTTTATCCCTGGGATAATAATCTGTCCTTTAGCATGGCTTAAATGCAAAGTGGTCTGCCACTGTTTCATGGTTACTGTAATGTAATCAATCAGTGCAGGATGTACGTTATACATTTTTAAGCACTCTTTTATACATGAATGTGGGATACTATCAGATGCTTTTTTATAGTCAATCCATGCCATACTTAGATTCTTCCCTTTCTTACAGTTCTCCAGTATAACTTTATTTAGCAACAGATGATCCTTTGTTGCATATGACTTTCTTTTATTGCCGTTTTATTCTACTGCCATAATTGAGTTTTCTTCTAAATGACTATAAACTCTGTCGGCGTCAATCCCCATGTATAGTTTATACGTCTTCGGAATACAAGTTATCGGTCTATAGATTTTTAGGGTAGCTTGCAGGCTCACTCTTAAGTAAGAGCATTGTTTTTCCTGTTAACCAGTGCGGTGTCTGTTCGAGGAGAGCATATAAATAGTTCTTACTTCATGGCTAGATCCTCATGTAAAGAAGTTAATACTTTAAGCCAAAAGTTAGGTACTGCATCTGGGCCTGGGGTTGTCCAATTAGAAGCGTTTCTCAACTTTGTTTCAAGTCACTCTGGCTGTTACTTCATCCCATTTCATATCCTGCACCTTTAAACTTCTTATTCTTTTTTTACTTCTTCTATCCATTTAGCATCTTTATTATGTTCCACAGGCTCTTCATAGATACTTCTCCAAAATGTATCTACTTCCTTTTTTTTCGGCGGTCTTTCAATTCCTTTTACCTTATTTCCCAATTCTCTATAAAACTTTTTGGGTCATCCGTAAATTGCTTATTTTGTGCTTTTCCCTTATATTTATCTTCTTTTCTTCTGAATCTTTCCGCCTGTTTTGAATTTTTTAGTTTGTTATCTCCAATAGTGTATAATAGATCCTGGTCTGTTCTAATACTGCACATTGCTTTTATCACATCTATCTTTCTTAATATTTTTGTTGATCTGTTCCCTCTTCTATAATCTTGTAACAGTGACACATCTTGTCTTAGCTGCTTTATAGTTTTCTCTATTCGATATTTCCATGATGGTATTTGCTTTTGTCCCCCCCCCCCCCTTTTCTCTTGCTACCCTGTGTTCCTGTGGTAGAATTTTATCAGTTATTAATTTAGCAGCACGGTAATATATTCTGTTTACTTCTGTTATATTGCATGGATTTCTGTGGACAGTCCTAATTACTGTGTTCATTTGTTTTCTCCCCATAGTACTGCTTCCCATGTATAGTTAAAATACATGCTGGTGTGACACATGTATCCACCCCACCCCCAAATGTGTGCATGAATGTCTTTTTATGCAAACTTCTTTGATTCAAAACTCCAGTTAAAATGCCACAATATATTATATTACATAAAAAAGATATACATTAGCAACGATGGGAAAAATCAGTGGTGCTTAACTAGTTCTTTGTTTCAGTATTTGCAAAAGAAAAGTAAGGAGAAAGTGGCATGATGGGAGGTAGACAGCTCAGTGTGGATTGAGAGGAGGACAGATACCAGGATATAAAAGAAGACTGAGGATAAATGGCTCCCATAAGGAAGGACAAAGCATGACTAGATGGGCTGCGCATTTTAATAAATTACTGAGCATTGAAGAAGAGCCTATGGACTGAAAATAGAATTTGGCACCATTTTGGAGTGGTGGGGAGGGGCAGGAAACATTTAGGAAGCACTAGTCCTGTTACCTGTTTTTTTTTTTTTTTTTTTTGATGGTTACAAAAAAACTCATGGAATGTGTTCAGAAGAAAATCCTGGATCCTTTGCTATTAAATAACAGTCTTTAGGACAGCATAAGCAGAAAACACTGTCAGTCATACCTTAAAAACAATTTTATGTCTAGACTACAGTACAACTGGACAAGTAAGGTCTAGAAGGTGTGTTCTACCTGGACTGTACAAAAGCCTTTGACTACAACTTAGTAAAAGTGTCTGTCAAGGCCTTCTCCATTGGCAAGCAAGGATAAAGACCTGATGTTGCTCTAGATGATTTGCATTCAACTAGCCTGGGCACTGGAAAAGCTTGCCTGAGGAATGTGATACTGGATCAACAATTTCATGATGATGGCATCTCTCCTGGTGCTGATCCCTTGCTTTCCATGGTAAGAATGGGCTTTTCTGTTTTCAACCCTGGGATGAACGAATAGGTCAGTGCAGTGACTGAGTGGGTGACATGATAGTCATTCTAAAGTTTATGGAACTAAAAAAGGGGTAAATAATGAACATTTTTATTAGGAAGACCAGAGAGATAGGGAGTAAAATAATGAGTGAAAAACTAAACTGCTTACATTTGGAAGCATGAAAGAAAGAGGGCTGTGGTGAGAGCAAGAATGTTAGGAATAAGAAAACTGACCAGTGGACTACCACATGACTCTGTCATGGGTTCTAAACTCTTTACTATATTTGTGTCAGACTTATCTGTAGGAAAGGATAGAATGTTCCTCTAAGAGATGTGGTGAGACTGAAGAAAGCAACTAAAAAAATGGCAGCTGAAGTTCATTTTAAACATACAGAGTATTTTGCTTGGGCTTCAGTAAACCTAGCATGAGGTTTCAGATGAGATGTGTGTAATTGATAAGTCTGGAGACACTGAGCACACATAGACTGGACTGCCAGTAGCAGAGTGAAAAGGCATCTGCAAATAGAATGCTGATAAAGATGCAATATTCCTATTTTACAAGCCTCCCCTGGTCAGGCCATACCTTGAGTCCAGAAGAAAAGTTACATAAAGAGTGCATGGAAGAAGCTGAAAGATTAAGGACAAAGAATAGAAAAACAGTAACTGTTCTCAAGGGACACAATAAAAGATGTATTGTGTAAGAGACATTTGAAGAAGAGTATGAATGAATGGGTACAGAGGCATTATTTAGTCATTGCTTAAGAAACATTATTTTAGCTCATCAAACTCAGAATCATACAAATTGAAAAGTGGTTGATGCATTCTGCTGAATTTTATCTGTCTCTGAAACAAGAATAGGCTGTCATGTTCTATTAATTTTTGTTTTATCAAAAGTGATATGATTCTTAGGTTAGGAATGGTGTGCAGTCAAACAGGGAAGATTTTCTAATTTTCTATTACCTTACTGTTGTGCAATCTTGAAGTTAATATACTTGGGCTTAAAGGGGTTTGGGGAGCCCGCAAAAACATTGTGTTTTGTTTTCATGCTCAGTTGATGAATTGGGTGGCTGATTTTTTTTTTTTGTTTATTTGAAAGCATTAGGTTCTGTTGAACATTTCTTTAGTGGAACTGGTTTAAAATAAATC